>NW_027222982.1:300000-435237 GCF_030179905.1 Drosophila bipectinata | reverse complement strand
TTACTAGAATGACTTAAAATTTATACAGGCTTAATATAGGAATTTCAGTTGACTAAGAAAGTGGAATCCAAGCTACGACCTAAATCCTGGAGGCCAAATCAGAGGTCAGAGGGCTGGGATGATAGAGATTGAATTGAAGAGCCGATACCCAATGGCAAAGTAGTTTGTTGGAGGCTACCGCAGAAGTTAGGAGATTAGGTATCCAATAGATTAATAAGACGCAGATGTATATAAGTGTATCCGGGCAACTTGGTGGTTTAGAATTAACGGCAGGAATATAGAAGTCACAAAAGATCGCTTATATGTAGTAATACAGATAAATTAACAGATTCATAAAGTTATAGTGGTGGGTTCATAATTGAGTTAGCTAAATGAAAAGTATATTGACACATTAAGCATAGCATCCAAGCGGTGATTTGAAGTCCTGAGGGCCAAGTCAGAGGTCACAGCACGAGGAGGTGAAGAACGTATTGGAGAGCCGGTGCACCAGGGCGGAGTATCAAGATAAAACATCTCCAAGAATAGAGGGTACCTGAGATTTAAGGAGAAGTAAGAAAGGAGAAAGGTATGGCTTTACTGCCTTTCCCGACAATCAGTGTCATAAGTATCTTATTAGTTTTGAGTTTGCCTGGCCAGTCAAGAGCCAGATAATGTTTCCAAATCCAAATGTTAAGCAACATGCTGCTAAAGCATCAAGGGACAATGTTTCCGACAAAAAGTCTGGTTTCTATGGGTATAGCATATATTGGTCTCATTCTAGCCGCAGTGTGTAGGCATAATTAGTAAAAATAAGAAGAAGAGACAATTTTCAGTAACCATTATTGTTTACGTTTTGACAAAACGTGGAGTCGTGAAAAATAAGAATATTAATATTTAATTCAAATTAGTAGCAGTATGCTGCGGTTAATATTATTATCCCACAGAGGGAAACAAGAGTCCTCATCATGGCCAGTCGTATCGATAGAAAGGTGGGCAGACAACCTTGTATGATTTTAAATTCTTTGTCCATATTTGGCTAGATTATTCTTGGACTTTATGAGTAATGGATTCAGTTAAAGTTGAGAATCCATCATGTATCTTGGCAGCAAATACTTCACGATCCCTTGCAGGGGCTGCTACATGAAAGTCAACCAGGATGATTCATTATACATTGCTTATGGAGGATTAAATAAGTTGATGTGGATTTGATTCAGATAAGAATAAATAATGATAGCAGTAAAGTAAGATTAAACTAATCAGTTCCTTATTTATTTAGTGAAACATGGGAAAAACAGGATCAGTTGTGCTGAGCGAAATTAAATCGTTGTACGTTGAACCAATCAACATCACACGGGATGATTATTCATTAGTGTCCCAGAAAGCTGCAATGGCCGGATTTAGTAGCAGTTGATCATCAGATAAATGTGGCGAATGACGAGTTAATAAAGGAATCTGTGGAGTAACGACGTTTGAGGTGCTGGAAGAGGGTACAGTAATTATGTCTTCCCTAGGCTGATCACAGTCAAGAAATTGATCTAACTCATTTTCAATTTGCAGCTTCAAGGTGGCTAACCTATCATCAAGTTGCTGTTCAGGAGTAGGTGGCGGAATCTCACTCGGAGATAGAGGAGTCATGATCAAACGTTGGATATATTCTGGCTGATTCATGATTTTCTGTGCCGTTTCCCAGCGCGTGGCAGCACCACTACGAAGCCTTCGGGATAGGGTTTTACCCAAAACATCGAGGGACGCATTGAAGGATTCCGTTCTAGCTCAAGACGCTCACGTTCAATTCGGGCTTCAGCCGCTTGTTTCGCTTTAAAACTATTATGTAAGTCAAGTTGCTGTTGCTCGAAGCGTATTAAAGTAGGAAGTTGGTCCAGAAAGGTAGAATGCAAGTGTTGTGAATGTTGTTGTTGCGGGAGTACCTGCCGCAAGGGAAGGAAGTGTTTTTCAATTTGGTCTTTGTATCTTGGCCTATCAAGTCTATCAGGAATAAAGAGATCAGATAGGATACGTCTAGCCTCAACATTTGGATGAGAAATTAACGAGGCTGCAAGTCTGCCGCTGGATTCAGTGTAGACTTCTTCAACAGATTTAATATTATACAGGTCACGTATAGTTTGATTCCTAACATATCTACCGGATTTAGAAATTTTCCGGAATAGCTTGCTATGTGCAGACTCCATCTTCTGAAAATTAGTATTAGAAATAAGCGCACCCCAAATGGGTAAGGCATATTGCCAGATGGGGGCAACAATTTGTTTGTACAATAAGATTTTACTTTCTGTAGGGAGGCTGCTTTTGTTTCCAATGATCCAGTTTAAACTAATGGTAACTGAGCGAATCCGATTTACAAGCATATTAATATGGTGATGAAGAACAAGCTTTCTATCCAATATGAGTCCAAGGTATCTATGTTTAGGTTCGTTTTTAATAAGGACACCATTCATCTTAGGTGATTTAGGCCCAGTTAGGGTGGAGGTAGAGCGTTTTGTGAAGAGTACATGAACCGTTTTTCCTGGGTTAAGAGTAATACACCAATCAGTGGCCCAGCTAGTAATGTGACTAAGGAAAAATTCATTGCAGTAAATGGCTTGGTAAGCTTCCTTCCTGGTACAGAGAATAATGGTATCATCCGCATACGTAGATAACAGTGTGTTGATAAGACGTTCAGGATTGTATACAGAGTTATGGTTGATAACTTCAGGAATGGGCATATCTGAGGTGAAGACTGAATAAAGAATAGGACCCAGAACACTCCCTTGTGGAACGCCAGCTTTAATATTTCCAGTTTTGGATGATGCTCCATTTATTCCATTAACAGTGAACGTCCGATTAGTTAAGTAGCTTTCTAAGACTTTGTATAGTGAGTAAGGGAGAAGGTTAGCTAGTTTTGATAGGAGGCCCACGTGCCAAACTCGATCAAAGGCCTCACTCACATCTAGAAAAACAGCAGAACAGAAAGAGTTTTGCTCATAGGCAGATAAAATGTGTTGAGTTACGCGTAGCAACTGCTGTTCAGTACTGTGCTGTTTTCTAAAGCCAAATTGGTGAGAGGGAATGGCTTGCTCAAAGTCTTGGCAATGAAACATTCTGTCCAGTAGAAGTGTTTCAAATATTTTTGAGAAACCAGCTAAAAGACTGATAGGTCTGTAGGAAGCAACTTCATAGGGACTTTTTCCTGGTTTCTTAACCATAGTGATTGCTGCGTGTTTCCATTGCTTGGGGAAGTGGCCGTGTCTTAGAATACAGTTGTAGATGTGGGTAAGATAAAGGATAGCTTTATAGGGAAGTAACTTGATGACATTATTGTCAATGAGATCTGGTCCAGGAGCCTTTTGTTTTGAAGGAGTTTTATATTGGACTGTACTTCTCTAGGTGAAATAGGTCGGAAAGGGACGCCAATGCTGTTTGATACATTGTCAAAGGATTCACGATAGATCCAACTGGGTGCAGCCATTAGGGATTTTTGGAGGCAGACTTCTTCTTTTACGGCAAGAACTTTAGCCCTGAACTCAGGTGTGTTGGTAAGTTTTGGTGAGAACCTTTTTCCAAGTGATTAACAAATGCGTTTAATTTATCATCATTACTTTTAGTCCAGGTGAATGAGTCATTAGCACTATTACTATCATTATCAAAAAATTTGAGTGGCCAGTTGGGTTCCGGTTGTCTTTTGAAATGATTAGTGATTTTCCAAAGCTTTTGAAATCGATAGCGATCTAGTGGATCAATTTTATTAAATAACAAATTTGTCCTTTTAAGTTTTTCTTCACGTAGAGCTTTGGTAAAACGCCTACAAGCAGTCACGAAATTTTTCCTGGCAGTTGGAGTTTGCAATGCTAACTGAACGCGTTTCATATATATCTTAACATCTTGGAGTCTACGGAGTTTATGATTTAGTGGGATATACCCTGGGCGAATAGAGTGATGAGTATTCATATAGCGAGTAGCTAAGGAAGCTGCATGGTAGATGTTACGGTTTAGGATGTCGATCGCATCCTCAATGTCTTGACCACTATTAATATCTGTATTTAACAGAGTAAGTTCTGACAGAGTATTCTGAAATTTCTTTATTTTGGAACCAGAAGGGAGCAGCCGGTGTAGTTTTTGAGTGTGGTCAATATTGCCCCTAACTGAAAGCTTAACAAATATTGGTAAGTGATCAGACCTCAGATCAACTACTGAGTGGGTGAGAGTTCTATCACAGTGAAGGCCAGAATAAACTGCAAAGTCTATAGCTGACGGATTTTTCCTCTGATCAAACGGGAAATGAGTGGCACCACCTGTGGCCAGCACATTCAGCAGAGCATTTGAGTGGATAGATTCAAGAAGAGACCTACCCCTAGGGCAAGATCTAGGATTACCCCACCAAGGGTGCTTAGCGTTCCAGTCTCCACATAGTAAGAACTTTGAATTTTTGGATAGGGCTTTAAAGTGTGCAAAAAGCCTTTGAAAGTGTCCTGTGGTCCAAGAAAAGATTGGCGGGCAGTAGATAGGACTAATAATTATTTCCTCAGAATTTGTAGTGTGTAGCGAGATCGGTGCACATTGAAGAAATTCCTCCTCAATGGGCTGTAAGGCAATGTGCTTTAGTTTAGCATTTACATAAGTAACAGTTCCCCCTTTTCTATCACTAGAGGGATGGAAAGAGGAGTACATTAGGTATCCATCTATGTTATAAGGACTAACTGATGAAGGGTTGGAGCCAAGATTTATAGGTAAACGACTTTCAACAACCAACATTATGTCAATGTTATTTAGCTTCACAAAAAATTCTAATTCAGACATTTTATTGTTAAGTCCACAGGCATTCCAGTAGGCAATATTTATAAAATTATTATTATTTAGTTCACTAGTGGGATTACCAAGATTCTGTGGCAACCTACAGTGCACATACCTTTGCAGCGGGGTTGAATAGTTGGCAAGAGGGTGATGACCAATGGGTGGCGGAGTCATAATAGGTAACTTAGTACAGCTTCAATAAAATTTTGTAATAAGGTAGTTTTAATGCGTAATTCTCTTTATAAGATAAGATCCATAATATTGTAATTGCTGAGTTAGAGATGATGGTTTACGTAACTCCACGCGCCAAAATATAGTTTCATAAAAAGATATAGATGTAGTAGAGCAGGTTGCTGCATTAGTGCAGTAATTTTGGCAGAGGAGTCAGATGTATTAGTGCAGCAAGAAAGTATTGGTGCAGGATTAATGCATAAGTATAGTTTGATGTAATATTACAGTGGTGAGTTTGCACACGTCGACACAAATAAAATAGTAGCAATGTAAGTGAATAGATGTGTGGAGAAGTCTGTGCATGTGTATACAGCCACATACACAGAACAGATACTTTTGGTAGTATGCGCATATTAAAAATCCACGTGGAACAGTTTTTAAAATAAATTAAAAATTGGTAGTGAAAGTTAAAATTAGAAGCACACACTACACATAGGATTAAAATAGTTTATATTGCCACAACATTATATAATTATTGATTCAGATTGTGTTATGGGCAACATGTGCACATATCAGATTCAGAGTATAGGTGTAGATTAAGTACGGAAATAAATGATATCACTTGTGAAGATTAGCCACAGTCGAAACTAATGTATTAACTTTTTTTTTTTTTTTCTTTTTTTCATTCAATTTTTTTTTTTCTTTCTTTCTTTTCTTTTCAATGCATGCCTGCGATGGGCACCAATAGGACTGTTTCCACTACTAGAGCGGGTACAGCTTTTTATTTGTTTAACATACAGTAATTACTTATACTAATACATTTTATACAAATATTAACTAATATAGAAAGCAATTAACAACAGGCTTATATATGTAAATGAATCATTAACAGTCATGTGAGAAATGCAGGAATGGATTTGGAATAACATTAAAGAATAATACAAATGGATTTACTAGAATGACTTAAAATTTATACAGGCTTAATATAGGAATTTCAGTTGACTAAGAAAGTGGAATCCAAGCTACGACCTAAATCCTGGAGGCCAAATCAGAGGTCAGAGGGCTGGGATGATAGAGATTGAATTGAAGAGCCGATACCCAATGGCAAAGTAGTTTGTTGGAGGCTACCGCAGAAGTTAGGAGATTAGGTATCCAATAGATTAATAAGACGCAGATGTATATAAGTGTATCCGGGCAACTTGGTGGTTTAGAATTAACGGCAGGAAAATAGAAGTCACAAAAGATCGCTTATATGTAGTAATGCAGATAAATTAACAGATTCATAAAGTTATAGTGGTGGGTTCATAATTGAGTTAGCTAAATGAAAAGTATATTGACACATTAAGCATAGCATCCAAGCGGTGATTTGAAGTCCTGAGGGCCAAGTCAGAGGTCACAGCACGAGGAGGTGAAGAACGTATTGGAGAGCCGGTGCACCAGGGCGGAGTATCAAGATAAAACATCTCCAAGAATAGAGGGTACCTGAGATTTAAGGAGAAGTAAGAAAGGAGAAAGGTATGGCTTTACTGCCTTTCCCGACAATCAGTGTCATAAGTATCTTATTAGTTTTGAGTTTGCCTGGCCAGTCAAGAGCCAGATAATGTTTCCAAATCCAAATGTTAAGCAACATGCTGCTAAAGCATCAAGGGACAATGTTTCCGACAAAAAGTCTGGTTTCTATGGGTATAGCATATATTGGTCTCATTCTAGCCGCAGTGTGTAGGCATAATTAGTAAAAATAAGAAGAAGAGACAATTTACAGTAACCACTATTGTTTACGTTTTGACAAAACGTGGAGTCGTGAAAAATAAGAATATTAATATTTAATTCAAATTAGTAGCAGTATGCTGCGGTTAATATTATTATCCCACAGAGGGAAACAAGAGTCCTCATCATGGCCAGTCGTATCGATAGAAAGGTGGGCAGACAGCCTTGGTACGATTTTAAATTCTTTGTCCATATTTGGCTAGATTATTCTTGGACTTTATGAGTAATGGATTCAGTTAAAGTTGAGAATCCATCATGTATCTTGGCAGCAAATACTTCACGATCCCTTGCAGGGGCTGCTACATGAAAGTCAACCAGGATGATTCATTATACATTGCTTATGGAGGATTAAATAAGTTGATGTGGATTTGATTCAGATAAGAATAAATAATAATAGCAGTAAAGTAAGATTAAACTAATCAGTTCCTTATTTATTTAGTGAAACATGGGAAAAACAGGATCAGTTGTGCTGAGCGAAATTAAATCGTTGTACGTTGAACCAATCAACATCACACGGGATGATTATTCATTAGTGTCCCAGAAAGCTGCAATGGCCGGATTTAGTAGCAGTTGATCATCAGATAAATGTGGCGAATGACGAGTTAATAAAGGAATCTGTGGAGTAGCGACGTTTGAGGTGCTGGAAGAGGGTACAGTAATTATGTCTTCCCTAGGCTGATCACAGTCAAGAAATTGATCTAACTCATTTTCAATTTGCAGCTTCAAGGTGGCTAACCTATCATCAAGTTGCTGTTCAGGAGTAGGTGGCGGAATCTCACTCGGAGATAGAGGAGTCATGATCAAACGTTGGATATATTCTGGCTGATTCATGATTTTCTGTGCCGTTTCCCAGCGCGTGGCAGCACCACTACGAAGCCTTCGGGATAGGGTATTTACCCAAAACATCGAGGGACGCATTGAAGGATTCCGTTCTAGCTCAAGACGCTCACGTTCAATTCGGGCTTCAGCCGCTTGTTTCGCTTTAAAACTATTATGTAAGTCAAGTTGCTGTTGCTCGAAGCGTATTAAAGTAGGAAGTTGGTCCATAAAGGTAGAATGCAAGTGTTGTGAATGTTGTTGTTGCGGGAGTACCTGCCGCAAGGGAAGGAAGTGTTTTTCAATTTGGTCTTTGTATCTTGGCCTATCAAGTCTATCAGGAATAAAGAGATCAGATAGGATACGTCTAGCCTCAACATTTGGATGAGAAATTAACGAGGCTGCAAGTCTGCCGCTGGATTCAGTGTAGACTTCTTCAACAGATTTAATATTATACAGGTCACGTATAGTTTGATTCCTAACATATCTACCGGATTTAGAAATTTTCCGGAATAGCTTGCTATGTGCAGACTCCATCTTCTGAAAATTAGTATTAGAAATAAGCGCACCCCAAATGGGTAAGGCATATTGCCAGATGGGGGCAACAATTTGTTTGTACAATAAGATTTTACTTTCTGTAGGGAGGCTGCTTTTGTTTCCAATGATCCAGTTTAAACTAATGGTAACTGAGCGAATCCGATTTACAAGCATATTAATATGGTGATGAAGAACAAGCTTTCTATCCAATATGAGTCCAAGGTATCTATGTTTAGGTTCGTTTTTAATAAGGACACCATTCATCTTAGGTGATTTAGGCCCAGTTAGGGTGGAGGTAGAGCGTTTTGTGAAGAGTACATGAACCGTTTTTCCTGGATTAAGAGTAATACACCAATCAGTGGCCCAGCTAGTAATGTGACTAAGGAAAAATTCATTGCAGTAAATGGCTTGGTAAGCTTCCTTCCTGGTACAGAGAATAATGGTATCATCCGCATACGTAGATAACAGTGTGTTGATAAGACGTTCAGGATTGTATACAGAGTTATGGTTGATAACTTCAGGAATGGGCATATCTGAGGTGAAGACTGAATAAAGAATAGGACCCAGAACACTCCCTTGTGGAACGCCAGCTTTAATATTTCCAATTTTGGATGATGCTCCATTTATTCCATTAACAGTGAACGTCCGATTAGTTAAGTAGCTTTCTAAGACTTTGTATAGTGAGTAAGGGAGAAGGTTAGCTAGTTTTGATAGGAGGCCCACGTGCCAAACTCGATCAGAGGCCTCACTCACATCTAGAAAAACAGCAGAACAGAAAGAGTTTTGCTCATAGGCAGATAAAATGTGTTGAGTTACGCGTAGCAACTGCTGTTCAGTACTGTGCTGTTTTCTAAAGCCAAATTGGTGAGAGGGAATGGCTTACTCAAAGTCTTGGCAATGAAACATTCTGTCCAGTAGAAGTGTTTCAAATATTTTTGAGAAACCAGCTAAAAGACTGATAGGTCTGTAGGAAGCAACTTCATAGGGGCTTTTTCCTGGTTTCTTAACCATAGTGATTGCTGCGTGTTTCCATTGCTTGGGGAAGTGGCCGTGTCTTAGAATACAGTTGTAGATGTGGGTAAGATAAAGGATAGCTTTATAGGGAAGTAACTTGATGACATTATTGTCAATGAGATCTGGTCCAGGAGCCTTTTTGTTTTGAAGGAGTTTTATATTGGACTGTACTTCTCTAGGTGAAATAGGACGGAAAGGGACGCCAATGCTGTTTGATACATTGACAAAGGATTCACGATAGATCCAACTGGGTGCAGCCATTAGGGATTTTTGGAGGCAGACTTCTTCTTTTACGGCAAGAACTTTAGCCCTGAACTCAGGTGTGTTGGTAAGTTTTGGTGAGAACCTTTTTTCCAAGTGATTAACAAATGCGTTTAATTTATCATCATTACTTTTAGTCCAGGTGAATGAGTCATTAGCACTATTACTATCATTGTCAAAAAATTTGAGTGGCCAGTTGGGTTCCGGTTGTCTTTTGAAATGATTAGTGATTTTCCAAAGCTTTTGAAATCGATAGCGATCTAGTGGATCAATTTTATTAAATAACAAATTTGTCCTTTTAAGTTTTTCTTCACGTAGAGCTTTGGTAAAACGCCTACAAGCAGTCACGAAATTTTTCCTGGCAGTTGGAGTTTGCAATGCTAACTGAACGCGTTTCATATATATCTTAACATCTTGGAGTCTACGGAGTTTATGATTTAGTGGGATATACCCTGGGCGAATAGAGTGATGAGTATTCATATAGCGAGTAGCTAAGGAAGCTGCATAGTAGATGTTACGGTTTAGGATGTCGATCGCATCCTCAATGTCTTGACCACTATTAATATCTGTATTTAACAGAGTAAGTTCTGACAGAGTATTCTGAAATTTCTTTATTTTGGAACCAGAAGGGAGCAGCCGGTGTAGTTTTTGAGTGTGGTCAATATTGCCCCTAACTGAAAGCTTAACAAATATTGGTAAGTGATCAGACCTCAGATCAACTACTGAGTGGGTGAGAGTTCTATCACAGTGAAGGCCAGAATAAACTGCAAAGTCTATAGCTGACGGATTTTTCCTCTGATCAAACGGGAAATGAGTGGCACCACCTGTGGCCAGCACATTCAGCAGAGCATTTGAGTGGATAGATTCAAGAAGAGACCTACCCCTAGGGCAAGATCTAGGATTACCCCACCAAGGGTGCTTAGCGTTCCAGTCTCCACATAGTAAGAACTTTGAATTTTTGGATAGGGCTTTAAAGTGTGCAAAAAGCCTTTGAAAGTGTCCTGTGGTCCAAGAAAAGATTGGCGGGCAGTAGATAGGACTAATAATTATTTCCTCAGAATTTGTAGTGTGTAGCGAGATCGGTGCACATTGAAGAAATTCCTCCTCAATGGGCTGTAAGGCAATGTGCTTTAGTTTAGCATTTACATAAGTAACAGTTCCCCCTTTTCTATCACTAGAGGGATGGAAAGAGGAGTACATTAGGTATCCATCTATGTTATAAGGACTAACTGATGAAGGGTTGGAGCCAAGATTTATAGGTAAACGACTTTCAACAACCAACATTATGTCAATGTTATTTAGCTTCACAAAAAATTCTAATTCAGACATTTTATTGTTAAGTCCACAGGCATTCCAGTAGGCAATATTTATAAAATTATTATTATTTAGTTCACTAGTGGGATTACCAAGATTCTGTGGCAACCTACAGTGCACATACCTTTGCAGCGGGGTTGAATAGTTGGCAAGAGGGTGATGACCAATGGGTGGCGGAGTCATAATAGGTAACTTAGTACAGCTTCAATAAAATTTTGTAATAAGGTAGTTTTAATGCGTAATTCTCTTTATAAGATAAGATCCATAATATTGTAATTGCTGAGTTAGAGATGATGGTTTACGTAACTCCACGCGCCAAAATATAGTTTCATAAAAAGATATAGATGTAGTAGAGCAGGTTGCTGCATTAGTGCAGTAATTTTGGCAGAGGAGTCAGATGTATTAGTGCAGCAAGAAAGTATTGGTGCAGGATTAATGCATAAGTATAGTTTGATGTAATATTACAGTGGTGAGTATGCACACGTCGACACAAATAAAATAGTAGCAATGTAAGTGAATAGATGTGTGGAGAAGTCTGTGCATGTGTATACAGCCACATACACAGAACAGATACTTTTGGTAGTATGCGCATATTAAAAATCCACGTGGAACAGTTTTTAAAATAAATTAAAAATTGGTAGTGAAAGTTAAAATTAGAAGCACACACTACACATAGGATTAAAATAGTTTATATTGCCACAACATTATATAATTATTGATTCAGATTGTGTTATGGGCAACATGTGCACATATCAGATTCAGAGTATAGGTGTAGATTAAGTACGGAAATAAATGATATCACTTGTGAAGATTAGCCACAGTCGAAACTAATGTATTAACTTTTTTTTTTTTTTTTCTTTTTTTCATTCAATTTTTTTTTTTCTTTCTTTCTTTTCTTTTTCTTTTTTCAATGCATGCCTGCGATGGGCACCAATAGGACTGTTTCCGCTACTAGAGCGGGTTCAGCTTTTTATTTGTTTAACGTACAGTAATTACTTATACTAATACATTTTATACAAATATTAACTAATATAGAAAGCAATTAACAACAGGCTTATATATGTAAATGAATCATTAACAGTCATGTGAGAAATGCAGGAATGGATTTGGAATAACATTAAAGAATAATACAAATGGATTTACTAGAATGACTTAAAATTTATACAGGCTTAATATAGGAATTTCAGTTGACTAAGAAAGTGGAATCCAAGCTACGACCTAAATCCTGGAGGCCAAATCAGAGGTCAGAGGGCTGGGATGATAGAGATTGAATTGAAGAGCCGATACCCAATGGCAAAGTAGTTTGTTGGAGGCTACCGCAGAAGTTAGGAGATTAGGTATCCAATAGATTAATAAGACGCAGATGTATATAAGTGTATCCGGGCAACTTGGTGGTTTAGAATTAACGGCAGGAAAATAGAAGTCACAAAAGATCGCTTATATGTAGTAATGCAGATAAATTAACAGATTCATAAAGTTATAGTGGTGGGTTCATAATTGAGTTAGCTAAATGAAAAGTATATTGACACATTAAGCATAGCATCCAAGCGGTGATTTGAAGTCCTGAGGGCCAAGTCAGAGGTCACAGCACGAGGAGGTGAAGAACGTATTGGAGAGCCGGTGCACCAGGGCGGAGTATCAAGATAAAACATCTCCAAGAATAGAGGGTACCTGAGATTTAAGGAGAAGTAAGAAAGGAGAAAGGTATGGCTTTACTGCCTTTCCCGACAATCAGTGTCATAAGTATCTTATTAGTTTTGAGTTTGCCTGGCCAGTCAAGAGCCAGATAATGTTTCCAAATCCAAATGTTAAGCAACATGCTGCTAAAGCATCAAGGGACAATGTTTCCGACAAAAAGTCTGGTTTCTATGGGTATAGCATATATTGGTCTCATTCTAGCCGCAGTGTGTAGGCATAATTAGTAAAAATAAGAAGAAGAGACAATTTACAGTAACCACTATTGTTTACGTTTTGACAAAACGTGGAGTCGTGAAAAATAAGAATATTAATATTTAATTCAAATTAGTAGCAGTATGCTGCGGTTAATATTATTATCCCACAGAGGGAAACAAGAGTCCTCATCATGGCCAGTCGTATCGATAGAAAGGTGGGCAGACAGCCTTGGTACGATTTTAAATTCTTTGTCCATATTTGGCTAGATTATTCTTGGACTTTATGAGTAATGGATTCAGTTAAAGTTGAGAATCCATCATGTATCTTGGCAGCAAATACTTCACGATCCCTTGCAGGGGCTGCTACATGAAAGTCAACCAGGATGATTCATTATACATTGCTTATGGAGGATTAAATAAGTTGATGTGGATTTGATTCAGATAAGAATAAATAATAATAGCAGTAAAGTAAGATTAAACTAATCAGTTCCTTATTTATTTAGTGAAACATGGGAAAAACAGGATCAGTTGTGCTGAGCGAAATTAAATCGTTGTACGTTGAACCAATCAACATCACACGGGATGATTATTCATTAGTGTCCCAGAAAGCTGCAATGGCCGGATTTAGTAGCAGTTGATCATCAGATAAATGTGGCGAATGACGAGTTAATAAAGGAATCTGTGGAGTAGCGACGTTTGAGGTGCTGGAAGAGGGTACAGTAATTATGTCTTCCCTAGGCTGATCACAGTCAAGAAATTGATCTAACTCATTTTCAATTTGCAGCTTCAAGGTGGCTAACCTATCATCAAGTTGCTGTTCAGGAGTAGGTGGCGGAATCTCACTCGGAGATAGAGGAGTCATGATCAAACGTTGGATATATTCTGGCTGATTCATGATTTTCTGTGCCGTTTCCCAGCGCGTGGCAGCACCACTACGAAGCCTTCGGGATAGGGTATTTACCCAAAACATCGAGGGACGCATTGAAGGATTCCGTTCTAGCTCAAGACGCTCACGTTCAATTCGGGCTTCAGCCGCTTGTTTCGCTTTAAAACTATTATGTAAGTCAAGTTGCTGTTGCTCGAAGCGTATTAAAGTAGGAAGTTGGTCCATAAAGGTAGAATGCAAGTGTTGTGAATGTTGTTGTTGCGGGAGTACCTGCCGCAAGGGAAGGAAGTGTTTTTCAATTTGGTCTTTGTATCTTGGCCTATCAAGTCTATCAGGAATAAAGAGATCAGATAGGATACGTCTAGCCTCAACATTTGGATGAGAAATTAACGAGGCTGCAAGTCTGCCGCTGGATTCAGTGTAGACTTCTTCAACAGATTTAATATTATACAGGTCACGTATAGTTTGATTCCTAACATATCTACCGGATTTAGAAATTTTCCGGAATAGCTTGCTATGTGCAGACTCCATCTTCTGAAAATTAGTATTAGAAATAAGCGCACCCCAAATGGGTAAGGCATATTGCCAGATGGGGGCAACAATTTGTTTGTACAATAAGATTTTACTTTCTGTAGGGAGGCTGCTTTTGTTTCCAATGATCCAGTTTAAACTAATGGTAACTGAGCGAATCCGATTTACAAGCATATTAATATGGTGATGAAGAACAAGCTTTCTATCCAATATGAGTCCAAGGTATCTATGTTTAGGTTCGTTTTTAATAAGGACACCATTCATCTTAGGTGATTTAGGCCCAGTTAGGGTGGAGGTAGAGCGTTTTGTGAAGAGTACATGAACCGTTTTTCCTGGATTAAGAGTAATACACCAATCAGTGGCCCAGCTAGTAATGTGACTAAGGAAAAATTCATTGCAGTAAATGGCTTGGTAAGCTTCCTTCCTGGTACAGAGAATAATGGTATCATCCGCATACGTAGATAACAGTGTGTTGATAAGACGTTCAGGATTGTATACAGAGTTATGGTTGATAACTTCAGGAATGGGCATATCTGAGGTGAAGACTGAATAAAGAATAGGACCCAGAACACTCCCTTGTGGAACGCCAGCTTTAATATTTCCAATTTTGGATGATGCTCCATTTATTCCATTAACAGTGAACGTCCGATTAGTTAAGTAGCTTTCTAAGACTTTGTATAGTGAGTAAGGGAGAAGGTTAGCTAGTTTTGATAGGAGGCCCACGTGTCAAACTCGATCAAAGGCCTCACTCACATCTAGAAAAACAGCAGAACAGAAAGAGTTTTGCTCATAGGCAGATAAAATGTGTTGAGTTACGCGTAGCAACTGCTGTTCAGTACTGTGCTGTTTTCTAAAGCCAAATTGGTGAGAGGGAATGGCTTGCTCAAAGTCTTGGCAATGAAACATTCTGTCCAGTAGAAGTGTTTCAAATATTTTTGAGAAACCAGCTAAAAGACTGATAGGTCTGTAGGAAGCAACTTCATAGGGGCTTTTTCCTGGTTTCTTAACCATAGTGATTGCTGCGTGTTTCCATTGCTTGGGGAAGTGGCCGTGTCTTAGAATACAGTTGTAGATGTGGGTAAGATAAAGGATAGCTTTATAGGGAAGTAACTTGATGACATTATTGTCAATGAGATCTGGTCCAGGAGCCTTTTTGTTTTGAAGGAGTTTTATATTGGACTGTACTTCTCTAGGTGAAATAGGACGGAAAGGGACGCCAATGCTGTTTGATACATTGACAAAGGATTCACGATAGATCCAACTGGGTGCAGCCATTAGGGATTTTTGGAGGCAGACTTCTTCTTTTACGGCAAGAACTTTAGCCCTGAACTCAGGTGTGTTGGTAAGTTTTGGTGAGAACCTTTTTTCCAAGTGATTAACAAATGCGTTTAATTTATCATCATTACTTTTAGTCCAGGTGAATGAGTCATTAGCACTATTACTATCATTATCAAAAAATTTGAGTGGCCAGTTGGGTTCCGGTTGTCTTTTGAAATGATTAGTGATTTTCCAAAGCTTTTGAAATCGATAGCGATCTAGTGGATCAATTTTATTAAATAACAAATTTGTCCTTTTAAGTTTTTCTTCACGTAGAGCTTTGGTAAAACGCCTACAAGCAGTCACGAAATTTTTCCTGGCAGTTGGAGTTTGCAATGCTAACTGAACGCGTTTCATATATATCTTAACATCTTGGAGTCTACGGAGTTTATGATTTAGTGGGATATACCCTGGGCGAATAGAGTGATGAGTATTCATATAGCGAGTAGCTAAGGAAGCTGCATGGTAGATGTTACGGTTTAGGATGTCGATCGCATCCTCAATGTCTTGACCACTATTAATATCTGTATTTAACAGAGTAAGTTCTGACAGAGTATTCTGAAATTTCTTTATTTTGGAACCAGAAGGGAGCAGCCGGTGTAGTTTTTGAGTGTGGTCAATATTGCCCCTAACTGAAAGCTTAACAAATATTGGTAAGTGATCAGACCTCAGATCAACTACTGAGTGGGTGAGAGTTCTATCACAGTGAAGGCCAGAATAAACTGCAAAGTCTATAGCTGACGGATTTTTCCTCTGATCAAACGGGAAATGAGTGGCACCACCTGTGGCCAGCACATTCAGCAGAGCATTTGAGTGGATAGATTCAAGAAGAGACCTACCCCTAGGGCAAGATCTAGGATTACCCCACCAAGGGTGCTTAGCGTTCCAGTCTCCACATAGTAAGAACTTTGAATTTTTGGATAGGGCTTTAAAGTGTGCAAAAAGCCTTTGAAAGTGTCCTGTGGTCCAAGAAAAGATTGGCGGGCAGTAGATAGGACTAATAATTATTTCCTCAGAATTTGTAGTGTGTAGCGAGATCGGTGCACATTGAAGAAATTCCTCCTCAATGGGCTGTAAGGCAATGTGCTTTAGTTTAGCATTTACATAAGTAACAGTTCCCCCTTTTCTATCACTAGAGGGATGGAAAGAGGAGTACATTAGGTATCCATCTATGTTATAAGGACTAACTGATGAAGGGTTGGAGCCAAGATTTATAGGTAAACGACTTTCAACAACCAACATTATGTCAATGTTATTTAGCTTCACAAAAAATTCTAATTCAGACATTTTATTGTTAAGTCCACAGGCATTCCAGTAGGCAATATTTATAAAATTATTATTATTTAGTTCACTAGTGGGATTACCAAGATTCTGTGGCAACCTACAGTGCACATACCTTTGCAGCGGGGTTGAATAGTTGGCAAGAGGGTGATGACCAATGGGTGGCGGAGTCATAATAGGTAACTTAGTACAGCTTCAATAAAATTTTGTAATAAGGTAGTTTTAATGCGTAATTCTCTTTATAAGATAAGATCCATAATATTGTAATTGCTGAGTTAGAGATGATGGTTTACGTAACTCCACGCGCCAAAATATAGTTTCATAAAAAGATATAGATGTAGTAGAGCAGGTTGCTGCATTAGTGCAGTAATTTTGGCAGAGGAGTCAGATGTATTAGTGCAGCAAGAAAGTATTGGTGCAGGATTAATGCATAAGTATAGTTTGATGTAATATTACAGTGGTGAGTATGCACACGTCGACACAAATAAAATAGTAGCAATGTAAGTGAATAGATGTGTGGAGAAGTCTGTGCATGTGTATACAGCCACATACACAGAACAGATACTTTTGGTAGTATGCGCATATTAAAAATCCACGTGGAACAGTTTTTAAAATAAATTAAAAATTGGTAGTGAAAGTTAAAATTAGAAGCACACACTACACATAGGATTAAAATAGTTTATATTGCCACAACATTATATAATTATTGATTCAGATTGTGTTATGGGCAACATGTGCACATATCAGATTCAGAGTATAGGTGTAGATTAAGTACGGAAATAAATGATATCACTTGTGAAGATTAGCCACAGTCGAAACTAATGTATTAACTTTTTTTTTTTTTTTCTTTTTTTCATTCAATTTTTTTTTTTTCTTTCTTTCTTTTTTTCTTTTCAATGCATGCCTGCGATGGGCACCAATAGGACTGTTTCCGCTACTAGAGCGGGTTCAGCTTTTTATTTGTTTAACGTACAGTAATTACTTATACTAATACATTTTATACAAATATTAACTAATATAGAAAGCAATTAACAACAGGCTTATATATGTAAATGAATCATTAACAGTCATGTGAGAAATGCAGGAATGGATTTGGAATAACATTAAAGAATAATACAAATGGATTTACTAGAATGACTTAAAATTTATACAGGCTTAATATAGGAATTTCAGTTGACTAAGAAAGTGGAATCCAAGCTACGACCTAAATCCTGGAGGCCAAATCAGAGGTCAGAGGGCTGGGATGATAGAGATTGAATTGAAGAGCCGATACCCAATGGCAAAGTAGTTTGTTGGAGGCTACCGCAGAAGTTAGGAGATTAGGTATCCAATAGATTAATAAGACGCAGATGTATATAAGTGTATCCGGGCAACTTGGTGGTTTAGAATTAACGGCAGGAAAATAGAAGTCACAAAAGATCGCTTATATGTAGTAATGCAGATAAATTAACAGATTCATAAAGTTATAGTGGTGGGTTCATAATTGAGTTAGCTAAATGAAAAGTATATTGACACATTAAGCATAGCATCCAAGCGGTGATTTGAAGTCCTGAGGGCCAAGTCAGAGGTCACAGCACGAGGAGGTGAAGAACGTATTGGAGAGCCGGTGCACCAGGGCGGAGTATCAAGATAAAACATCTCCAAGAATAGAGGGTACCTGAGATTTAAGGAGAAGTAAGAAAGGAGAAAGGTATGGCTTTACTGCCTTTCCCGACAATCAGTGTCATAAGTATCTTATTAGTTTTGAGTTTGCCTGGCCAGTCAAGAGCCAGATAATGTTTCCAAATCCAAATGTTAAGCAACATGCTGCTAAAGCATCAAGGGACAATGTTTCCGACAAAAAGTCTGGTTTCTATGGGTATAGCATATATTGGTCTCATTCTAGCCGCAGTGTGTAGGCATAATTAGTAAAAATAAGAAGAAGAGACAATTTACAGTAACCACTATTGTTTACGTTTTGACAAAACGTGGAGTCGTGAAAAATAAGAATATTAATATTTAATTCAAATTAGTAGCAGTATGCTGCGGTTAATATTATTATCCCACAGAGGGAAACAAGAGTCCTCATCATGGCCAGTCGTATCGATAGAAAGGTGGGCAGACAGCCTTGGTACGATTTTAAATTCTTTGTCCATATTTGGCTAGATTATTCTTGGACTTTATGAGTAATGGATTCAGTTAAAGTTGAGAATCCATCATGTATCTTGGCAGCAAATACTTCACGATCCCTTGCAGGGGCTGCTACATGAAAGTCAACCAGGATGATTCATTATACATTGCTTATGGAGGATTAAATAAGTTGATGTGGATTTGATTCAGATAAGAATAAATAATAATAGCAGTAAAGTAAGATTAAACTAATCAGTTCCTTATTTATTTAGTGAAACATGGGAAAAACAGGATCAGTTGTGCTGAGCGAAATTAAATCGTTGTACGTTGAACCAATCAACATCACACGGGATGATTATTCATTAGTGTCCCAGAAAGCTGCAATGGCCGGATTTAGTAGCAGTTGATCATCAGATAAATGTGGCGAATGACGAGTTAATAAAGGAATCTGTGGAGTAGCGACGTTTGAGGTGCTGGAAGAGGGTACAGAAATTATGTCTTCCCTAGGCTGATCACAGTCAAGAAATTGATCTAACTCATTTTCAATTTGCAGCTTCAAGGTGGCTAACCTATCATCAAGTTGCTGTTCAGGAGTAGGTGGCGGAATCTCACTCGGAGATAGAGGAGTCATGATCAAACGTTGGATATATTCTGGCTGATTCATGATTTTCTGTGCCGTTTCCCAGCGCGTGGCAGCACCACTACGAAGCCTTCGGGATAGGGTATTTACCCAAAACATCGAGGGACGCATTGAAGGATTCCGTTCTAGCTCAAGACGCTCACGTTCAATTCGGGCTTCAGCCGCTTGTTTCGCTTTAAAACTATTATGTAAGTCAAGTTGCTGTTGCTCGAAGCGTATTAAAGTAGGAAGTTGGTCCATAAAGGTAGAATGCAAGTGTTGTGAATGTTGTTGTTGCGGGAGTACCTGCCGCAAGGGAAGGAAGTGTTTTTCAATTTGGTCTTTGTATCTTGGCCTATCAAGTCTATCAGGAATAAAGAGATCAGATAGGATACGTCTAGCCTCAACATTTGGATGAGAAATTAACGAGGCTGCAAGTCTGCCGCTGGATTCAGTGTAGACTTCTTCAACAGATTTAATATTATACAGGTCACGTATAGTTTGATTCCTAACATATCTACCGGATTTAGAAATTTTCCGGAATAGCTTGCTATGTGCAGACTCCATCTTCTGAAAATTAGTATTAGAAATAAGCGCACCCCAAATGGGTAAGGCATATTGCCAGATGGGGGCAACAATTTGTTTGTACAATAAGATTTTACTTTCTGTAGGGAGGCTGCTTTTGTTTCCAATGATCCAGTTTAAACTAATGGTAACTGAGCGAATCCGATTTACAAGCATATTAATATGGTGATGAAGAACAAGCTTTCTATCCAATATGAGTCCAAGGTATCTATGTTTAGGTTCGTTTTTAATAAGGACACCATTCATCTTAGGTGATTTAGGCCCAGTTAGGGTGGAGGTAGAGCGTTTTGTGAAGAGTACATGAACCGTTTTTTCCTGGATTAAGAGTAATACACCAATCAGTGGCCCAGCTAGTAATGTGACTAAGGAAAAATTCATTGCAGTAAATGGCTTGGTAAGCTTCCTTCCTGGTACAGAGAATAATGGTATCATCCGCATACGTAGATAACAGTGTGTTGATAAGACGTTCAGGATTGTATACAGAGTTATGGTTGATAACTTCAGGAATGGGCATATCTGAGGTGAAGACTGAATAAAGAATAGGACCCAGAACACTCCCTTGTGGAACGCCAGCTTTAATATTTCCAATTTTGGATGATGCTCCATTTATTCCATTAACAGTGAACGTCCGATTAGTTAAGTAGCTTTCTAAGACTTTGTATAGTGAGTAAGGGAGAAGGTTAGCTAGTTTTGATAGGAGGCCCACGTGCCAAACTCGATCAAAGGCCTCACTCACATCTAGAAAAACAGCAGAACAGAAAGAGTTTTGCTCATAGGCAGATAAAATGTGTTGAGTTACGCGTAGCAACTGCTGTTCAGTACTGTGCTGTTTTCTAAAGCCAAATTGGTGAGAGGGAATGGCTTGCTCAAAGTCTTGGCAATGAAACATTCTGTCCAGTAGAAGTGTTTCAAATATTTTTGAGAAACCAGCTAAAAGACTGATAGGTCTGTAGGAAGCAACTTCATAGGGGCTTTTTCCTGGTTTCTTAACCATAGTGATTGCTGCGTGTTTCCATTGCTTGGGGAAGTGGCCGTGTCTTAGAATACAGTTGTAGATGTGGGTAAGATAAAGGATAGCTTTATAGGGAAGTAACTTGATGACATTATTGTCAATGAGATCTGGTCCAGGAGCCTTTTTGTTTTGAAGGAGTTTTATATTGGACTGTACTTCTCTAGGTTTTCAGGGCGTGCCTTCGGTGAGGTCACAACTAGCACTGATAGCCACTACCAGAGTGGTTACAGCTTTTTATTTGCGTAATATACAGTGATTACTTACACTAATACATTTTATACAAATATTAGATAACATAAGAAGCAATTATTAACAAGCTTATAGAAATAATTGAATTAATAACAGTTTTAAACTTGTGAGGAACATGTAAGATTTGGAGTAACAATAAAAAGAGATATTAATGGAATAGCTGAAGTATTTTAAACATATATACAGGCTTAACGTAAGGATAATTATTTATTAAGATCATAGAGACCGAGCGTCAACCTGGAATACTGGAGGCCAAGTCAGAGGTCAGAGCGCTGGGTAGATGGGAGCCGAATTGGAAAGCCGGTACTCAATAGCAGAGTAGCTGGTTAGAGGCTACCACTAGAGTTAGGAATTCAGTACTTAATAACATAATTTGAAGGAGTTGGTATTCAGGAGCCAAAGATGAACGGAGGCGTGGTTGAGCAGTAGTGATGTAGAATAAATAGCAGTAGGATACAATTAGGTAGTTACAATGAGTATAAAAGAGTATTGACTTCACTTAGATAATAGTAATTTGCAATCGTAGGGTCCGAGCATCAACCTGAAGTCCTGGTGGCCAAGTCAGAGATCAATTGCTGGTAGGATGGGGTTGAATTGGAAAGCCGTTGCCCAATAGCAGAGTAGCTGGTTGGAGGCTACTACTGGAGTTAGGAATACAGTGCCCGATCACCAAGTTTGAAGAGATTGGTAATCAGGAATCGCAGGTGTAGTTGGGCAGGAGTGATGTAGAATTATTAGCAGTAGAATACAATTTGGAGTACTTAAATAGTAGATATAACAGAATTAGGTAATAATAATGAGTATAAAAGATTATTGATTTCAATTAGATAATACTAAATCGCGGTCGTAGGGTCCGAGCATCGACCTGAAGTCCTGGTGGCCAAGCCAGAGATCCAAACGCTGGGAAGATGAAGTTGGATTGGAAAGCCGGTGCCCAGTGGCAGGATAGCTGGTTGGAGGCTGCTACCAGAGCTAGGAATACAGTGCCCAATCCCCAAGTTTAGGGAAATTGGTAATCAGGAGTCACAGATATACGCAGGTGTAGTTGGGAAGGAGTCAGGGGTAGCAGGTGCCTAAGAATTTTGAGGAGTAAATTAGTAGGAAAGGTATGGTTATTCTGCCTTTCCCGGCAAATCAGTGCCATAATAATCTTATAATTTTAGTAAATTGGCTGACCAGTCAAGGGTCAGATACATTTGTTTATTTAAGGTAGAGCTTCGTTTAGTTAAACAACATGTATAGCAACAAGTTGCTAGGTAGTGTAGAAACAATTGTTTCAGAGACAGGGTTGCTGAGTAATAGCAAAATAAGGAAACTGAGAGTAAGAGTGCAGGGTAGGAGAGCATATGAGGAATATACATGGGTCTCACTCTGACCAACGATTTTAAGCATAACTGGCAAAGCTAAGTTGGTATTAGTGCAGTGTGCAATGCAAGAAAAACAATAATTGAATAGCACATGTTGTTTACAATTTTAGTAATAAGTTTTCTCATTGCAAATCCATTACCAACCAGGAGACCAGTGCTTGTATAGGAGCAGTCGCAGGGCAAACATCAGTTTTTATTAACACATGGTATGTAGCAGAATTTGTAGGGGCAAAATAAGTTCAATCTAACAGCTACTGCATTGAGCATTCCACAGTAGACAGACAATTTTATTTGGAGTAAAGCAGCAGGAATAATTAGATGTAAAATTTCCAATTTCAGATTTATACACCATTAATAATCCAGGATGTGTACAGGTATCAGACGTAGAGCAGAGTTCAAGTTGGATTAGCCACAGGTATGTACGCAAGTTTGCAGCAGTATGGCGAATTAATCAGAATTCTATTTCCATTATAAGGTGTGGAGAGGTACTCATAAAGCAACTCGCAGATCCAGGATTGTATTAGCAGATCAACCTCAAACCAGTGGCCACAGGAATTGAGATTGGAGAACCTCAGCAGGTGGGCAGATTTATTTGGAGTGGATTAATAAAATTAATTAATTCAAAATTTCTCATTGCAGATCCATTTCTAATCAAGAGACCAGCGCTTGTATAGGAGCAGTCGTAGGGCAAACATCAGTTTCTATGAATACATGGTATGTAGCAGAATTTGTAGAGGCAAAATAAGTTCAATCTAACAGCCATTGCGTTGAGCATTACACAGTAGACTGGCAATTTTATTTGGAGTAAAGCAGCAGGAATAATTGAATGTAAAATTTCTAATTTCAGATTTATACACCGTTAATAATCCAGCATGTGTACAGGTATCAAACGTAGAACATAATTCAAGCTGGACTAACCACAGGTATGTACACAAGTTTGCAGTAGTATGATGAATTAATCTGAATTTAATTTCCATTATAAGGTGTGAAGAGGTATTCATAAAGCAACTCGCAGATCCAGGCTTGTATTAGTAGATCAACCTCACGCTAGTGGCCACAGGAATTGAGATTGGAGAACCTCAGCAGGTGGGCAGATTTATTTGGAATGAATACATAAAAATAATTAATTCAAAATTTCTCATTGCAGCTTTATTCCTATTTTGAAGATCCAGCACATGCAACAGAACCAACTGCATAGCAGGCATCTGGGTTGGTGTGGGTGCAGCAAGCAGCAAGGAAACAACGAGCAAGGTTGGAAGGCAAATTCAGGAGCAGCAGGCAATCTCCGATCCACCACCGGTCAAGAAACCAGCATATATTTGGAATCCAGTCGCGAAGGCAGACACCAGGATGGAACAGTCGCAAGTTTGTGACGAAATTAACTCCGATCATGTCTGGAGAGGGCGAGTAAAAAGGATCAGGAACAGCAGCATAAAATAGAATTAAGGAACCCAGAATTTTATTTTTTCCAGAATTTTTCCAGAATTAAGAGAACCAATTTTAGTTTTAATGAATTATATTTAAGTAGTTTAAGTAGTTTTGTGTTATAAAATGTAATAAACTATCGATCAGTTGTGAAAAATTCAACCAGTTTGGTTATAGAGTCCAACTTTTTGGACAGTCCATCTACGGTGCGGCAGCTGCAAAGGACAGCCTTGAGTAGATCCTCAGGAGGTGAGCCTTCCATAGGGGGCTCTTCGGAGAGGGAATCCAGGTCACCTCCAGGGGAACAACCGTGGCCAGATTGGTCCGACGAGGACAGCCGCTGAGATGGTCCTTCCAAAGCGATGGGAGAGGGCATCCTGAAACGCGATTCCCGCTGCTCAGGCGCACGATGGAGTTTTTCTGGAGGAGAACAACGCATAGGTGGACCACAGTCATAACTGGAGTCGCTTGAATGGCCGTGAACCGGTAGTCCTGAACGCCGAGAGGATGCGCTGTGGCGGCGACGGCGGAGTAAGGAGTGTTTTCGATTGGATGAGGTTTTTGGTGGTTTAGAATCCAGATAGGATAGGCCAGAGTCGCTGGATCCGTCACGGCCACCATGGGGTATCAAAAAGGACACACGAGGTGCCTTGGAGTTGAGCCGAGTAGATGGCTTCAGTTGCCGAGCACGACGGGATGTAGTAGGAGGCGATTCCGAACGTTGAGGAATCGAGCTGGAGCGATGGCGGCGAGCCGAAGAGAGTACACGACGAGATGATGTTGTGCGTGGCCGAGATGGTCGATTGGTTGTGCGAGAATCACAACTGGAGTCGCTCAAGTCATCCCAAGCTGGCGATGGAGCTCGGCGAGGTGGCTTGGAGTGATGCGGATCACGTTTAGTAGGTGAAGGAAGCGGTTTGAGTAAATTGAGCGCACGTTGAGAAGTCATTGGAGGAGATATACACTGCTGAGGCGGCGAAGTGGAAGGATGACGCTGAGCCGAGGAGTTGGTTGGTCCTTGAAGACTTTCCTTTGCTTTCATGAATTTAACACAGCCTTTGTAAGTGGCAACATGTTTGCCACCACAGTTGGCGCACTTAGGAGGAGAAGTCGACGGAAGGGAACAGTCGGCCTTGTGATGCGGGCCAGCACAAATTAAGCAGATAGGATCGCGACGGCAGTAGTTCTTTGTGTGCCCGTAACGCTGGCACCGTTGACACATAGTAGGCTGATCCGATTTCCTTTGGCGCTCGATGGTAACAGACCTGTTGCAGAGCTTCTTAATGGCAAGGAATTCGTCAACACGTTCCAGGTCAAACGGTGCTATAGCAATCTCGAATAGATTCATTGGCTCACGGCTTCGATAAAATTTCAGGTTCCGGATATGGCATAGAGTGAAGTTTAAGAGCTCGAATTCCGCACGAATACTCGAAATTGGAATTGAGTGATGAAGGCCTCGAATAATAAAGCGCCGATAATCGATTAAATGTTGCATTATTGAGTGGGCCCGATATCCTGATCCGTATAAGTTCGAAAGGATGAGGGAGTGATCATCCTTGGTGAAACAGGTCACCTTAACTCTGCCCTCATCCAGACGGGTAACCTCATGGTTGATGATCCTCGAGGAGCAGGAGCGAAGGAATCCTTTAAAGCTGAGTATTGATGAGACATCCAACACAATTATTGGGGGAATGTCAATCACTTTATTAGACGAATCAGCCATGGTACAGTTTTTATTTTATTTTTCCTTGTTGTGCTTGACAAATACAACCGATCGCAGTTAAGGCTTGTGAAAGAGTGAAACAGAATCGCAATGGCTGGAAAAAATGATGCAGCACAATGAAACGAAAACTACGCATTAGAATAAGGCGACAGCGTAGAGCAACTTTAAGAGAGTGTGTGCGTATAACACTTTGTTCTATGTGTGTGGGAGTTGCATACGGAGGAAAAGAAGCACAGAAGGAGGGCAGGCAATATAATTGTAGTTTTTGTGATAAAGGAATGCATACATATGGATAATATAAAATAATTACGTTGCAGGCTTTAATATTGATTCCTTTATAGTGTTATTTTCTTTAAGACTGGCAGGAAAAGGATTAATGCTATAATTTAAATGAACAATTTAGAAATCCTCATGACGTAGATGGTAAAATTTCCAAGGAACTTTCATATTGTCTTTTAATTGTATTGTAGTTAGGTCTACAAAATACTAGATATTTGTGAAGCCACTGCCAGTATTAGTTAGCAGCTTGGGGTCAGCAACAATTACGTGTATGAGAGAAATAAGGGAATCAAGTTTTATACTTAAGTCACTTACAGAGGTCACACTCTGTTGTATCATTTGTAGGAGGTCGCCATTAGTTGATGAGGGAGTAGACCAGGTTCTTTGAGGCAAGCCAGTTGGTGTAGATTGGGGGTTGTTTGAGGATACTACATTTTGTTGCGGGTAACGGGTTCTCTCGTGCTGATGTGATTGTCTGGTATTTGCACTGGAATGCATGACAACATTTTTGTTTGAGACATGTTTGCCGTTTTCAAGTCGCTGCCCATTCATAAGTTGTTGCTCGTTCCTAAGTTGCTGTTGAAGTTTAATTAAATGATTTTCAGCTGGATTACGCGAAAGAAAATTTTTAGGAGGCGTGTGGGGAGAGTTACTAAATGGATTCCTTTTGCCTAATTTAGGATTTGATGAGGGAGTGTTAGCTTTGTTGGGATGGGGCTGAACGTCAGACATTATAGTTGCTCTACGACCACTAGGAGACCGCAGTTGATCCCTGAAGCCTTCACGGATGAAATCCTGCTGTTGTAAGGATGTATTTTGAGGTAGCTGCTTGTGTTGTTGCTGATGACTGTCGTAGTAGGTGGGTTGGGGATTAAACCTAACCTTAGATTGGTGTGTCCTAGTTTGACCATTATCGGCAGAGTGTAAACGATAGGCAAGGAGGCGGGTTTTAAATTCTTTGTACACCGTGCAGCCTTTGTAACTGGCAATATGTCCCAGACCACAATTGGCACACTTAGGATTGGCAATTCTAGTGTTTGCACAGTCCGTGGAAGGGTGGCTACCAGCACACTTAAGACAGACAAAGTCTCGGCGGCAGAAGTTCTTTGTGTGTCCAAAGCGCTGACATCTGTGACACTGAGCCGGCTCCATTCTCCTTAATTGTCGCTCTACTGTAACCCTTTGATTACCCAGCATAGTAACAGAGAGGATCCTGTCATTAGAGTTATCCAAAGAAGGTGCCAGTTCAACCTCAAACAAATCCAACGGCTTGTGACTACGGCGGTGCTTGATATTATTTATATAGCGGACAGTGAAGCCCAAGTTGTTAAGGAGTTTGCGGATCTGGTCATAGGGTGTAGAATGGTGGAGTCGTCGAATAATTAGCCTATACCCTCGATCAGAACGAGGTTGGTGAGTATGAGTTTGCTTATTATCAGTCTCTAATTTGTTCATGATTAATTGGTAGGTGGTGGAGTTGCTGCAGGTTATTTTGATACAATTTCCATTTAGAGTTGTGGTAGTAAAATTTTTCTCCAAAACTCCTGGAATGGAGTTAAGAGAGTCAAGAAGGGGTTGAATAATAGTCACATCATGAAGGAAAATAGCCGGGATTTTATCCTCTGCATCACGGAGAGAAGCCAGTCTGAGTAGAATCGCAGCATCCTTGCTGGTGGAGGGACCATCTTGAAGAAAATTATCCGGAACTTCATGCTCAGATTTATGATTGATGGGAAGATTGGGTTCCTTAGTTGAGTTTTTATTCAAGGAGGGAATGTTAACAACATCTGGATTAACTTGCGGTAAAAGAATATCATTGAGGATCTGGACTTTGGATGCACTCTTAGAGGAACTGATGTTATGGCTAGCAGAGCCGCGCTTGGAGCGCTTGCGTAGAGATAAGGATAGAGGGAATGGTTTCTTCCTCTTACTACACATTGGTCCTGGTTTTCCAATGAGCAAAGAAAGCTCACGAGAAATTTTCGGAGTCGAGGTGGATAACGGGTCAGTGCTACATTCCATGTGGACAACGTCTGAAGTCTCCATCGCAGTGACACTTTCCTGATTCATAGAGGTAGGTTTATTGATGGCTGTGCAGTCACTTGGAGCCGGGTCTGAGCCTGAGGAGAACCAGGAGAGCCTAGGTGATGTAGTGACACTTTTTTCGAAGGAACTAGCAGAGCTGACGATGGATAGGGGCAGTGCATCCACGTTTTCATTTAAATTAACTTCCTCTTCCTCCAGACTAAGATCCATGTTGTTGCTGTTGCTGGGATTAGAGGTGATGGGTTCCATCCTATCACGTGCAAAACTCAGTTACGTAAAAGACAACTATGTATGGAGGAGTATGATGGAGTTATTGCAGTGGAGTAGTAGATGTAATGGAGTAGTAAGAGTATTGGTGCAGTTTGGTGAGTTCGTGCAGTTATATGTATTAGCACAATGGTGAGATTTGCATAACGTCAATACAGGTAAAAAATTACAATTGTAACAGAGAAAACAATGTACGTGTAAATGATGTGTGAAGGAGTCTGCCTACATGTATTCAGTCACATACACGAAACAGATGCTTGTAATAGTATGCGCAAAATTAAAAGTTCACGTGGAACAGTTTTTAAAATTAAAAATTGATTGTGAAGTATTAAAATAAATTGCACACACTATTCATAGGATTAAATTAATACACTTGCCACAACATGTATAATTATAATTTAGGAGTAACTTTTTTTTTTTTTTCATTTTTTTTTTTTTTTCATTCTTTTCTTTTTCTTTTTTTCAGGGCGTGCCTTCGGTGAGGTCACAACTAGCACTGATAGCCACTACCAGAGTGGTTACAGCTTTTTATTTGCGTAATATACAGTGATTACTTACACTAATACATTTTATACAAATATTAGATAACATAAGAAGCAATTATTAACAAGCTTATAGAAATAATTGAATTAATAACAGTTTTAAACTTGTGAGGAACATGTAAGATTTGGAGTAACAATAAAAAGAGATATTAATGGAATAGCTGAAGTATTTTAAACATATATACAGGCTTAACGTAAGGATAATTATTTATTAAGATCATAGAGACCGAGCGTCAACCTGGAATACTGGAGGCCAAGTCAGAGGTCAGAGCGCTGGGTAGATGGGAGCCGAATTGGAAAGCCGGTACTCAATAGCAGAGTAGCTGGTTAGAGGCTACCACTAGAGTTAGGAATTCAGTACTTAATAACATAATTTGAAGGAGTTGGTATTCAGGAGCCAAAGATGAACGGAGGCGTGGTTGAGCAGTAGTGATGTAGAATAAATAGCAGTAGGATACAATTAGGTAGTTACAATGAGTATAAAAGAGTATTGACTTCACTTAGATAATAGTAATTTGCAATCGTAGGGTCCGAGCATCAACCTGAAGTCCTGGTGGCCAAGTCAGAGATCAATTGCTGGTAGGATGGGGTTGAATTGGAAAGCCGTTGCCCAATAGCAGAGTAGCTGGTTGGAGGCTACTACTGGAGTTAGGAATACAGTGCCCGATCACCAAGTTTGAAGAGATTGGTAATCAGGAATCGCAGGTGTAGTTGGGCAGGAGTGATGTAGAATTATTAGCAGTAGAATACAATTTGGAGTACTTAAATAGTAGATATAACAGAATTAGGTAATAATAATGAGTATAAAAGATTATTGATTTCAATTAGATAATACTAAATCGCGGTCGTAGGGTCCGAGCATCGACCTGAAGTCCTGGTGGCCAAGCCAGAGATCCAAACGCTGGGAAGGTGAAGTTGGATTGGAAAGCCGGTGCCCAGTGGCAGGATAGCTGGTTGGAGGCTGCTACCAGAGCTAGGAATACAGTGCCCAATCCCCAAGTTTAGGGAAATTGGTAATCAGGAGTCACAGATATACGCAGGTGTAGTTGGGAAGGAGTCAGGGGTAGCAGGTGCCTAAGAATTTTGAGGAGTAAATTAGTAGGAAAGGTATGGTTATTCTGCCTTTCCCGGCAAATCAGTGCCATAATAATCTTATAATTTTAGTAAATTGGCTGACCAGTCAAGGGTCAGATACATTTGTTTATTTAAGGTAGAGCTTCGTTTAGTTAAACAACATGTATAGCAACAAGTTGCTAGGTAGTGTAGAAACAATTGTTTCAGAGACAGGGTTGCTGAGTAATAGCAAAATAAGGAAACTGAGAGTAAGAGTGCAGGGTAGGAGAGCATATGAGGAATATACATGGGTCTCACTCTGACCAACGATTTTAAGCATAACTGGCAAAGCTAAGTTGGTATTAGTGCAGTGTGCAATGCAAGAAAAACAATAATTGAATAGCACATGTTGTTTTTTTCAATGCATGCCTGCGATGGGCACAAATTAGCACTGTTACCGCTACTAGAGCGGGTTCAGCTTTTTATTTGTTTAACATACAGTAAAGACTTATACTAATACATTTTATACAAATATTAAATAAGAGTACGAAGCAAATATTAACAGGCTTATATATGTAAATGAATCACTAACAAAATTGTAAACATTCAAGAACAAAATTTGGAGTAACATTGAATAATAATATAAATGGATTCATTAGAGTGACTTAAATTTATACAGGCTTAATAAAAGATGAATACAAATTCAGAATTAATTAAGTTTTAAATTGTTTCATATGAATTTAGCGTCCAAGCGCCAGCCTATAACCTGGTGGCCAAACAGAGGTCAAGCGCCAGGAAAAAAGAGAAGTGTAGTGAAAAGCCAGTACACAGCGGCGGAGTAACAAGATAGTAGCTGCTTCTAAAGCTAGGACACAGGTGTAAACAGGAGTCACAAGTGAGAGTAAACATAAATGGACAAGATATAAAGATAACATTGAACCAACATATTTAAGGAGTCAAGATATTTGTGGTATCATAATTAAGTAGTAGCTGTAGAGTATATATAGTAGCAGCGGCGAGAACATTTTTTTGTATGAACGTAGCGTCAAGGCACCGACCTATGTTCCTGGTGGCCAAATCAGAGGTCCAGCGTCGAGAAGATGGGGAATGTATTGAAAAGCCAATGCTCCAGAGCGGAAGAAATTCGTAGACGTCTGTAGTTTGAATTCGTCAGGGATGAGTGAAGGAATAAAGTCACATATTGATGATTTTTGTTAATGGCTTTAAGAAGATAGAGTAGTAGCTGAATAAAATAAGGTATTAAAATTTTTTATAGTATTTTATTCGAACGTAGCGTCCAGATGCCGTCTTGTGTTCCTGGTGGCCAAATCAGTAGTCCGGCTCCAGAAGGAAGGAAAGCGTAGTGGAGAGCCGGTGCACCATGGCGGAGTAGCTGGGGTTCCTCCAGAGAGTTCCTCAGAAGAGCGGCAGCGATGTCAAGATTTAGGAGTCATCTAGTAGTTTGGAGTCGCAGGTGGGAAAGGTATGGCTTTTCTGCCTTCCCCGACAATCAGTGCCATGGAATTTTTTTTTTTAATTTATTAATTATTAGCTGGCCAATCTGGCAACAGCGCACAACACCGATGTTTACAATTTTATTCTGATATGCAAGTAAGCATATTAGCTTTTAGGCATAGTAGTAGAAAAGTAGGAATCACAGTAGTAGTAAATCGGATGGCAATAGCAGCAGAGTATTAAAACACTTATCAGCAGTTTGGAATCAAAGAAGAGGATTGGGTGGTAAATAATACCATTTGGAATGTCGAACACATCTATAATTTTACTTGGCACTGCTAACATCCAGATATAGTAGTATGAAATTCGAAAACTACTTTTGATTAAAAATTTGTAATTTATTTATTATTATGTGACGCTGTTGGTTCTAATTGTGCAGTCACTTTTGATTAAGTAGTTGTATAAGTTTCGAAAACTACTTTGAATAATTTCACTTATTTTCTGGGACGCTGTTTGTTTTGATAGCACAGTCACTTGTTGAGAGCTTATTAAAAAATTTAGCAAATGATCAGACCGCCAGCTATTTCGAATCCGTATTGTTGTAGTTGCTCCTTTTATTTTCAATAAGAAAAATAAATGGTCAGACCGCCAGTTTACTGAAGATTTAATAGAAAAGACTAGATCACAGCAAAAACAGAACACAGCGAAGAATAATATTGAATAATGACTCTTATTATTGAAATCATATTGTTGTTATTGCTGGATTCAGCTAGGTGGTGGCTTTTTATTTTCACGAGAGATTAAAAAGCTTTGATGAGGCTGACGAAGTATTAGTGCAGCTTGATGTATTCACATATTCATATAGAGATGCATTATCAGAGAGATCAATCCACATAGTATGAGTAATGCAGCGTGGTGGTTAGCAATTGATTGATGTGTTGGTGCCATAAAATGTATGATTCAGTTGGATGTATTAGAAGTGGCGGATTTACGTAGTGTCAACACAGATAAAATACAGATGCAATAGTGCAGTGAGTAGGCTGTTTGTGTGTAATCTGCATATACACAGAACAGGCACATTATAGTAGTGTGCGCACATTAAAAAGCTCACATGGAACATTTTTAAAATAGGTTAAAAATTGATTGTGAAAATTAAAATTATAGGCGCACACTACACATAAATAACATATAACTTTTGCCACAACGCTTATGATTCAATTTATTCCAGCTTGATAGGGTTTGGCATTCACTTTGAGATAATTTGGATGTGCACATGGCGGATTAGCGTATGGGAATAAAAACTTTCACATTATTTAATTTTCCACATAATAATTAGCCACAGTCAAAACTAATGATTTAATTGTTCTTTTTTTCAATGCATGCCTGCGATGGGCAACCAATAGCACTGATACCGCTGCTAGAGCGGGTTCAGCTCTTTATTTGTTTAACGTACAGTAATTACTTATACTAATACATTTTATACAAATATTAAATAAAGGTACGAAGCAAATATTAACAGGCTTATATATGTAAATGAATCACTAACAGAATTGTAAACATTCAAGAACAAAATTGGGAGTAACATTGAATAATAATATAAACGGATTCATTAAAGTGACTTAAATTTATACAGGCTTAATAAAAGATGAATACAAAATCAGAATTAATTAAGTTATAAATTGTTTCATATGAATTTAGCGTCCAAGCGCCAGCCTATAAACCTGGTGGCCAAGCAGAGGTCAAGCGCTAGGAAAAGAAAAGTGTAGTGAAAAGCCGGTACGCAGTGGCGGAGTAACAAGATAGTAGCTGCTTCTAAAGCTAGGACACAGGTGTAAACAGGAGTCACAAGTGAAAGTAAACATAAATGGACAAGATATAAAGATAACATTGAATCAACATATTTAAGGAGTCAAGATATTTGTGGTATCATAATTAAGTAGTAGCTGTAGAGTATATATAGTAGTAGCGGCAAGTACATTTTTGTATGAACGTAGCATCAAGGCACCGACCTATGTTCCTGGTGGCCAAATCAGAGGTCCAGCGTCGAGAAGATGGGGAATGTATTGAAAAGCCGGTGCTCCAGAGCAGAAGAAATTCGTAGACATCTGTAGTTTGAATTCGTCAAGGATGAGTGAAGGAATAAAGTCACATATTGATGATTTTTGTTAATGACTTTAAGAGGATAGAGTAGTAGCTGAATAAAATAAGGTATTACAATTTTTTATAGTATTTTATTCGAACGTAGCGTCCAGATGCCGTCTTGTGTTCCTGGTGGCCAAATCAGTAGTCCGGCTCCAGAAGGAAGGAAAGCGTAGTGGAGAGCCGGTGCACCATGGCGGAGTAGCTGGGGTTCCTCCAAAGAGTTCCTCAGAAGAGCGGCAGCGATGTCAAGATTTAGGAGTCATCTAGAAGTTTGGAGTCGCAGGTGGGAAAGGTATGGCTTTTCTGCCTTCCCCGACAATCAGTGCCATGGAATTTTTCTTTTAATTTATTAATTATTAGCTGGCCAATCTGGCAACAGCGCACAACACCGATGTTTACAATTTTATTCTGATATGCAAGTAAGCATATAAGCTTTTAGGCATAGTAGTAGAAAAGTAGGAATCACAGTAGTAGTAAATCGGATGGCAATAGCAGCAGAGTATTAAAACACTTATCAGCAGTTTGGAATCAAAGAAGAGGTTGGATGGTAAATAATACCATTTGGAATTTCGAACACAACTTTAATTTTACTTGGCACTGCTAACATCCAGATATAGTAGTATGAAATTTGAAAACTACTTTTGATTAAAAATTTGTAATTTATTTATTATTATGTGACGCTGTTGGTTCTGGTTGTGCAGTCACATTTGATTAAGTAGTTGTATAAGTTTCGAAAACTACTTTGAATAATTTCACTTATTTTCTGGGACGCTGTTTGTTTTGATAGCACAGTCACTTGTTGAGAGCTTATTAAAAAAATTTAACAAATGATCAGACCGCCAGCTATTTCGAATCCGTATTGTTGTAGTTGCTCCTTTTATTTTCAATAAGAAAAATAAATGGTCGGACCGCCAGTTTACTGAAGATTTAATAAAAAAGACTAGATCACAGCAAAAACAGAACACAGCGAAGAATAATATTGAATAATGACTCTTATTATTGAAATCATATTGTTGTTATTGCTGGATTCAGCTAGGTGGTGGCTTTTTATTTTCACGAGAGATTAAAAAGCTTTGATGAGGCTGACGAAGTATTAGTGCAGCTTGATGTATTCACATATTCATATAGAGATGCATTATCAGAGAGATCAATCCACATAGTATGAGTAATGCAGCGTGGTGGTTAGCAATTGATTGATGTGTTGGTGCCATAAAATGTATGATTCAGTTGGATGTATTAGAAGTGGTGGATTTACGTAGTGTCAACACAGATAAAATACAGATGCAATAGTGCAGTGAGTAGGCGGTTTGTGTGTAATCTGCATATACACAGAACAGGCACATTATAGTAGTGTGCGCACATTAAAAGCTCACATGGAACATTTTTAAAATAGGTTAAAAATTGATTGTGAAAATTAAAATTATAGGCGCACACTACACATAAATAACATATAACTTTTGCCACAACGCTTATGGTTCAATTTATTCCAGCTTGGTAGGGTTTGGCATTCACTTTGAGATAATTTGGATGTTTTTCAATGCATGCCTGCGATGGGCACAAAATAGGACTGTTACCGCTACTAGAGCGGGTTCAGCTTTTTATTTGTTTAACATACAGTAAAGACTTATACTAATACATTTTATACAAATATTAAATAAGAGTACGAAGCAAATATTAACAGGCTTATATATGTAAATGAATCACTAACAAAATTGTAAACATTCAAGAACAAAATTTGGAGTAACATTGAATAATAATATAAATGGATTCATTAGAGTGACTTAAATTTATACAGGCTTAATAAAAGATGAATACAAAATCAGAATTAATTAAGTTTTAAATTGTTTCATATGAATTTAGCGTCCAAGCGCCAGCCTATAACCTGGTGGCCAAACAGAGGTCAAGCGCCAGGAAAAAAGAGAAGTGTAGTGAAAAGCCAGTACACAGCGGCGGAGTAACAAGATAGTAGCTGCTTATAAAGCTAGGACACAGGTGCAAACAGGAGTTACAAGTGAGCATAAACATAAATGGACAAGATATAAAGATAACATTGAATCAACATATTTAAGGAGTCAAGAGATTTGTGGAATAATAACTAAGTAGTAGCTGTAGAATAATGTAACGTAGCAGCGGCGAGTCCATTTTTGTATGAACGTAGCATCAAGGCACCGACCTATGTTCCTGGTGGCCAAATCAGAGGTCCAGCGTCGAGAAGATGGGGAATGTATTGAAAAGCCGGTGCTCCAGAGCAGAAGAAATTCGTAGACATCTGTAGTTTGAATTCGTCAGGGATGAGTGAAGGAATAAAGTCACATATTGATGATTTTTGTTAATGACTTTAAGAGGATAGAGTAGTAGCTGAATAAAAATAAGGTATTAAAATTTTTTATAGTATTTTATTCGAACGTAGCGTCCAGATGCCGTCTTGTGTTCCTGGTGGCCAAATCAGTAGTCCGGCTCCAGAAGGAAGGAAAGCGTAGTGGAGAGCCGGTGCACCATGGCGGAGTAGCTGGGGTTCCTCCAGAGAGTTCCTCAGAAGAGCGGCAGCGATGTCAAGATTTAGGAGTCATCTAGTAGTTTGTAGTCGCAGGTGGGAAAGGTATGGCTTTTCTGCCTTCCCCGACAATCAGTGCCATGGAATTTTTCTTTTAATTTATTAATTATTAGCTGGCCAATCTGGCAACAGCGCACAACACCGATGTTTACAATTTTATTCTGATATGCAAGTAAGCATATTAGCTTTTAGGCATAGTAGTAGAAAAGTAGGAATCACAGTAGTAGTAAATCGGATGGCAATAGCAGCAGAGTATTAAAACACTTATCAGCAGTTTGGAATCAAAGAAGAGGATTGGGTGGTAAATAATACCATTTGGAATGTCGAACACATCTTTAATTTTAGTTGGCACTGCTAACATCCAGATATAGTAGTATGAAATTCGAAAACTACTTTTGATTAAAAATTTGTAATTTATTTATTATTATGTGACGCTGTTGGTTCTAATTGTGCAGTCACTTTTGATTAAGTAGTTGTATAAGTTTTGAAAACTACTTTGAATAATTTCACTTATTTTCTGGGACACTGTTTGTTTTGATAGCACAGTCACTTGTTGAGAGCTTATTAAAAAATTTAGCAAATGATCAGACCGCCAGCTATTTCGAATCCGTATTGTTGTAGTTGCTCCTTTTATTTTCAATAAGAAAAATAAATGGTCAGACCGCCAGTTTACTGAAGATTTAATAGAAAAGACTAGATCACAGCAAAAACAGAACACAGCGAAGAATAATATTGAATAATGACTCTTATTATTGAAATCATATTGTTGTTATTGCTGGATTCAGCTAGGTGGTGGCTTTTTATTTTCACGAGAGATTAAAAAGCTTTGATGAGGCTGACGAAGTATTAGTGCAGCTTGATGTATTCACATATTCATATAGAGATGCATTATCAGAGAGATCAATCCACATAGTATGAGTAATGCAGAGTGGTGGTTAGCAATTGATTGATGTGTTGGTGCCATAAAATGTATGATTCAGTTGGATGTATTAGAAGTGGTGGATTTACGTAGTGTCAACACAGATAAAATACAGATGCAATAGTGCAGTGAGTAGGCTGTTTGTGTGTAATCTGCATATACACAGAACAGGCACATTATAGTAGTGTGCGCACATTAAAAAGCTCACATGGAACATTTTTAAAATAGGTTAAAAATTGATTGTGAAAATTAAAATTATAGGCGCACACTACACATAAATAACATATAACTTTTGCCACAACGCTTATGATTCAATTTATTCCAGCTTGGTAGGGTTTGGCATTCACTTTGAGATAATTTGGATGTGCACATGGCGGATTAGCGTATGGGAATAAAAACTTTCACATTATTTAATTTTCCACATAATAATTAGCCACAGTCAAAACTAATGATTTAATTGTTCGTAGTATATAATTTAGTTTTCAATGCATGCCTGCGATGGGCAACCAATAGCACTGATACCGCTGCTAGAGCGTTTTTCTTTTTTTTCAATGCATGCCTGCGATGGGCACAAATTAGCACTGTTACCGCTACTAGAGCGGGTTCAGCTTTTTATTTGTTTAACATACAGTAAAGACTTATACTAATACATTTTATACAAATATTAAATAAGAGTACGAAGCAAATATTAACAGGCTTATATATGTAAATGAATCACTAACAAAGTTGTAAACATTCAAGAACAAAATTTGGAATAACATTGAATAATAATATAAACGGATTCATTAGAGTGACTTAAATTTATACAGGCTTAATAAAAGATGAATACAAAGTCAGAATTAATTAAGTTATAAATTGTTTCATATGAATTTAGCGTCCAAGCGCCAGCCTATAAACCTGGTGGCCAAGCAGAGGTCAAGCGCCAGGAAAAGAAAAGTGTAGTGAAAAGCCGGTACGCAGCGGCGGTGTAACAAGTTAGTAGCTGCTTCTAAAGCTAGGACACAGGTGCAAACAGGAATCACAAGTGAGCGTAAACATAAATAGGCAAGATATATAAATAACATTGAATAAACATATTTAAGGAGTCAAGAAATTTGTGGAATAATAACTAAGTAGTAGCTGTAGAATAATGTAACGTAGCAGCGGCGAGTCCATTTTTGTATGAACGTAGCGTCAAGGCACCGACCTATGTTCCTGGTGGCCAAATCAGAGGTCCAGCGTCGAGAAGATGGGGAGTGTATTGAAAAGCCGGTGCTCCAGAGCAGAAGAAATTCGTAGACATCTGTAGTTTGAATTCGTCAGGGATGAGTGAAGGAGTAAAGTCACATATTGATGATTTTTGTTAATGGCTTTAAGAAGATAGAGTAGTAGCTGAATAAAATAAGGTATTAAAATTTTTTATAGTATTTTATTCGAACGTAGCGTCCAGATGCCGTCTTGTGTTCCTGGTGGCCAAATCAGTAGTCCGGCTCCAGAAGGAAGGAAAGCGTAGTGGAGAGCCGGTGCACCATGGCGGAGTAGCTGGGGTTCCTCCAGAGAGTTCCTCAGAAGAGCGGCAGCGATGTCAAGATTTAGGAGTCATCTAGTAGTTTGGAGTCGCAGGTGGGAAAGGTATGGCTTTTCTGCCTTCCCCGACAATCAGTGCCATGGAATTTTTCTTTTAATTTATTAATTATTAGCTGGCCAATCTGGCAACAGCGCACAACACCGATGTTTACAATTTTATTCTGATATGCAAGTAAGCATATTAGCTTTTAGGCATAGTAGTAGAAAAGTAGGAATCACAGTAGTAGTAAATCGGATGGCAATAGCAGCAGAGTATTAAAACACTTATCAGCAGTTTGGAATCAAAGAAGAGGATTGGGTGGTAAATAATACCATTTGGAATGTCGAACACATCTTTAATTTTAGTTGGCACTGCTAACATCCAGATATAGTAGTATGAAATTCGAAAACTACTTTTGATTAAAAATTTGTAATTTATTTATTATTATGTGACGCTGTTGGTTCTAATTGTGCAGTCACTTTTGATTAAGTAGTTGTATAAGTTTTGAAAACTACTTTGAATAATTTCACTTATTTTCTGGGACACTGTTTGTTTGATAGCACAGTCACTTGTTGAGAGCTTATTAAAAAATTTAGCAAATGATCAGACCGCCAGCTATTTCGAATCCGTATTGTTGTAGTTGCTCCTTTTATTTTCAATAAGAAAAATAAATGGTCAGACCGCCAGTTTACTGAAGATTTAATAGAAAAGACTAGATCACAGCAAAAACAGAACACAGCGAAGAATAATATTGAATAATGACTCTTATTATTGAAATCATATTGTTGTTATTGCTGGATTCAGCTAGGTGGTGGCTTTTTATTTTCACGAGAGATTAAAAAGCTTTGATGAGGCTGACGAAGTATTAGTGCAGCTTGATGTATTCACATATTCATATAGAGATGCATTATCAGAGAGATCAATCCACATAGTATGAGTAATGCAGAGTGGTGGTTAGCAATTGATTGATGTGTTGGTGCCATAAAATGTATGATTCAGTTGGATGTATTAGAAGTGGTGGATTTACGTAGTGTCAACACAGATAAAATACAGATGCAATAGTGCAGTGAGTAGGCTGTTTGTGTGTAATCTGCATATACACAGAACAGGCACATTATAGTAGTGTGCGCACATTAAAAAGCTCACATGGAACATTTTTAAAATAGGTTAAAAATTGATTGTGAAAATTAAAATTATAGGCGCACACTACACATAAATAACATATAACTTTTGCCACAACGCTTATGATTCAATTTATTCCAGCTTGATAGGGTTTGGCATTCACTTTGAGATAATTTGGATGTGCACATGGCGGATTAGCGTATGGGAATAAAAACTTTCACATTATTTAATTTTCCACATAATAATTAGCCACAGTCAAAACTAATGATTTAATTGTTCGTAGTATATAATTTAGTAACTTCTTTTTCTTTTCAATGCATGCCTGCGATGGGCACCAATTTTTTTCTTTTTTTCTTTTTCTTTTTTTTTTCTTTTCAATGCATGCCTGCGATGGGCACAAATTAGCACTGTTACCGCTACTAGAGCGGGTTCAGCTTTTTATTTGTTTAACATACAGTAAAGACTTATACTAATACATTTTATACAAATATTAAATAAGAGTACGAAGCAAATATTAACAGGCTTATATATGTAAATGAATCACTAACAAAGTTGTAAACATTCAAGAACAAAATTTGGAATAACATTGAATAATAATATAAACGGATTCATTAGAGTGACTTAAATTTATACAGGCTTAATAAAAGATGAATACAAAGTCAGAATTAATTAAGTTATAAATTGTTTCATATGAATTTAGCGTCCAAGCGCCAGCCTATAAACCTGGTGGCCAAGCAGAGGTCAAGCGCCAGGAAAAGAAAAGTGTAGTGAAAAGCCGGTACGCAGCGGCGGTGTAACAAGTTAGTAGCTGCTTCTAAAGCTAGGACACAGGTGCAAACAGGAATCACAAGTGAGCGTAAACATAAATAGGCAAGATATATAAATAACATTGAATAAACATATTTAAGGGGTCAAGAAATTTGTGGAATAATAACTAAGTAGTAGCTGTAGAATAATGTAACGTAGCAGCGGCGAGTCCATTTTTGTATGAACGTAGCGTCAAGGCACCGACCTATGTTCCTGGTGGCCAAATCAGAGGTCCAGCGTCGAGAAGATGGGGAGTGTTTTTTTTTTTTTTTTTTTTTTTTGCATGCCTGCGATGGGCACAAATTAGCACTGTTACCGCTACTAGAGCGGGTTCAGCTTTTTATTTGTTTAACATACAGTAAAGACTTATACTAATACATTTTATACAAATATTAAATAAGAGTACGAAGCAAATATTAACAGGCTTATATATGTAAATGAATCACTAACAAAGTTGTAAACATTCAAGAACAAAATTTGGAATAACATTGAATAATAATATAAACGGATTCATTAGAGTGACTTAAATTTATACAGGCTTAATAAAAGATGAATACAAAGTCAGAATTAATTAAGTTATAAATTGTTTCATATGAATTTAGCGTCCAAGCGCCAGCCTATAAACCTGGTGGCCAAGCAGAGGTCAAGCGCCAGGAAAAGAAAAGTGTAGTGAAAAGCCGGTACGCAGCGGCGGTGTAACAAGTTAGTAGCTGCTTCTAAAGCTAGGACACAGGTGCAAACAGGAATCACAAGTGAGCGTAAACATAAATAGGCAAGATATATAAATAACATTGAATAAACATATTTAAGGAGTCAAGAAATTTGTGGAATAATAACTAAGTAGTAGCTGTAGAATAATGTAACGTAGCAGCGGCGAGTCCATTTTTGTATGAACGTAGCGTCAAGGCACCGACCTATGTTCCTGGTGGCCAAATCAGAGGTCCAGCGTCGAGAAGATGGGGAGTGTATTGAAAAGCCGGTGCTCCAGAGCAGAAGAAATTCGTAGACATCTGTAGTTTGAATTCGTCAGGGATGAGTGAAGGAGTAAAGTCACATATTGATGATTTTTGTTAATGGCTTTAAGAAGATAGAGTAGTAGCTGAATAAAATAAGGTATTAAAATTTTTTATAGTATTTTATTCGAACGTAGCGTCCAGATGCCGTCTTGTGTTCCTGGTGGCCAAATCAGTAGTCCGGCTCCAGAAGGAAGGAAAGCGTAGTGGAGAGCCGGTGCACCATGGCGGAGTAGCTGGGGTTCCTCCAGAGAGTTCCTCAGAAGAGCGGCAGCGATGTCAAGATTTAGGAGTCATCTAGTAGTTTGGAGTCGCAGGTGGGAAAGGTATGGCTTTTCTGCCTTCCCCGACAATCAGTGCCATGGAATTTTTCTTTTAATTTATTAATTATTAGCTGGCCAATCTGGCAACAGCGCACAACACCGATGTTTACAATTTTATTCTGATATGCAAGTAAGCATATTAGCTTTTAGGCATAGTAGTAGAAAAGTAGGAATCACAGTAGTAGTAAATCGGATGGCAATAGCAGCAGAGTATTAAAACACTTATCAGCAGTTTGGAATCAAAGAAGAGGATTGGGTGGTAAATAATACCATTTGGAATGTCGAACACATCTTTAATTTTAGTTGGCACTGCTAACATCCAGATATAGTAGTATGAAATTCGAAAACTACTTTTGATTAAAAATTTGTAATTTATTTATTATTATGTGACGCTGTTGGTTCTAATTGTGCAGTCACTTTTGATTAAGTAGTTGTATAAGTTTTGAAAACTACTTTGAATAATTTCACTTATTTTCTGGGACACTGTTTGTTTTGATAGCACAGTCACTTGTTGAGAGCTTATTAAAAAATTTAGCAAATGATCAGACCGCCAGCTATTTCGAATCCGTATTGTTGTAGTTGCTCCTTTTATTTCAATAAGAAAAATAAATGGTCAGACCGCCAGTTTACTGAAGATTTAATAGAAAAGACTAGATCACAGCAAAAACAGAACACAGCGAAGAATAATATTGAATAATGACTCTTATTATTGAAATCATATTGTTGTTATTGCTGGATTCAGCTAGGTGGTGGCTTTTTATTTTCACGAGAGATTAAAAAGCTTTGATGAGGCTGACGAAGTATTAGTGCAGCTTGATGTATTCACATATTCATATAGAGATGCATTATCAGAGAGATCAATCCACATAGTATGAGTAATGCAGAGTGGTGGTTAGCAATTGATTGATGTGTTGGTGCCATAAAATGTATGATTCAGTTGGATGTATTAGAAGTGGTGGATTTACGTAGTGTCAACACAGATAAAATACAGATGCAATAGTGCAGTGAGTAGGCTGTTTGTGTGTAATCTGCATATACACAGAACAGGCACATTATAGTAGTGTGCGCACATTAAAAAGCTCACATGGAACATTTTTAAAATAGGTTAAAAATTGATTGTGAAAATTAAAATTATAGGCGCACACTACACATAAATAACATATAACTTTTGCCACAACGCTTATGATTCAATTTATTCCAGCTTGATAGGGTTTGGCATTCACTTTGAGATAATTTGGATGTGCACATGGCGGATTAGCGTATGGGAATAAAAACTTTCACATTATTTAATTTTCCACATAATAATTAGCCACAGTCAAAACTAATGATTTAATTGTTCGTAGTATATTTCAATGCATGCCTGCGATGGGCACAAACTAGCACTGTTACCGCTACTAGAGCGGGTTCAGCTTTTTATTTGTTTAACATACAGTAAAGACTTATACTAATACATTTTATACAAATATTAAATAAGAGTACGAAGCAAATATTAACAGGCTTATATATGTAAATGAATCACTAACAAAATTGTAAACATTCAAGAACAAAATTTGGAATAACATTGAATAATAATATAAACGGATTCATTAGAGTGACTTAAATTTATAAAGGCTTAATAAAAGATGAATACAAAGTCAGAATTAATTAAGTTATAAATTGTTTCATATGAATTTAGCGTCCAAGCGCCAGCCTATAAACCTGGTGGCCAAGCAGAGGTCAAGCGCCAGGAAAAGAAAAGTGTAGTGAAAAGCCGGTACGCAGCGGCGGTGTAACAAGTTAGTAGCTGCTTCTAAAGCTAGGACACAGGTGCAAACAGGAATCACAAGTGAGCGTAAACATAAATAGGCAAGATATATAAATAACATTGAATAAACATATTTAAGGAGTCAAGAAATTTGTGGAATAATAACTAAGTAGTAGCTGTAGAATAATGTAACGTAGCAGCGGCGAGTCCATTTTTGTATGAACGTAGCGTCAAGGCACCGACCTATGTTCCTGGTGGCCAAATCAGAGGTCCAGCGTCGAGAAGATGGGGAGTGTATTGAAAAGCCGGTGCTCCAGAGCAGAAGAAATTCATAGACATCTGTAGTTTGAATTCGTCAGGGATGAGTGAAGGAATAAAGTCACATATTGATGATTTTTGTTAATGGCTTTAAGAAGATAGAGTAGTAGCTGAATAAAATAAGGTATTAAAATTTTTTATAGTATTTTATTCGAACGTAGCGTCCAGATGCCGTCTTGTGTTCCTGGTGGCCAAATCAGTAGTCCGGCTCCAGAAGGAAGGAAAGCGTAGTGGAGAGCCGGTGCACCATGGCGGAGTAGCTGGGGTTCCTCCAGAGAGTTCCTCAGAAGAGCGGCAGCGATGTCAAGATTTAGGAGTCATCTAGTAGTTTGGAGTCGCAGGTGGGAAAGGTATGGCTTTTCTGCCTTCCCCGACAATCAGTGCCATGGAATTTTTCTTTTAATTTATTAATTATTAGCTGGCCAATCTGGCAACAGCGCACAACACCGATGTTTACAATTTTATTCTGAAATGCAAGTAAGCATATTAGCTTTTAGGCATAGTAGTAGAAAAGTAGGAATCACAGTAGTAGTAAATCGGATGGCAATAGCAGCAGAGTATTAAAACACTTATCAGCAGTTTGGAATCAAAGAAGAGGTTGGATGGTAAATAATACCATTTGGAATTTCGAACACAACTTTAATTTTACTTGGCACTGCTAACATCCAGATATAGTAGTATGAAATTCGAAAACTACTTTTGATTAAAAATTTGTAATTTATTTATTATTATGTGACGCTGTTGGTTCTGGTTGTGCAGTCACATTTGATTAAGTAGTTGTATAAGTTTCGAAAACTACTTTGAATAATTTCACTTATTTTCTGGGACGCTGTTTGTTTTGATAGCACAGTCACTTGTTGAGAGCTTATTAAAAAATTTAACAAATGATCAGACCGCCAGCTATTTCGAATCCGTATTGTTGTAGTTGCTCCTTTTATTTTCAATAAGAAAAATAAATGGTCAGACCGCCAGTTTACTGAAGATTTAATAAAAAAGACTAGATCACAGCAAAAACAGAACACAGCGAAGAATAATATTGAATAATGACTCTTATTATTGAAATCATATTGTTGTTATTGCTGGATTCAGCTAGGTGGTGGCTTTTTATTTTCACGAGAGATTAAAAAGCTTTGATGAGGCTGACGAAGTATAAGTGCAGCTTGATGTATTCACATATTCATATAGAGATGCATTATCAGAGAGATCAATCCACATAGTATGAGTAATGCAGCGTGGTGGTTAGCAATTGATTGATGTGTTGGTGCCATAAAATGTATGATTCAGTTGGATGTATTAGAAGTGGTGGATTTACGTAGTGTCAACACAGATAAAATACAGATGCAATAGTGCAGTGAGTAGGCTGTTTGTGTGTAATCTGCATATACACAGAACAGGCACATTATAGTAGTGTGCGCACATTAAAAAGCTCACATGGAACATTTTTAAAATAGGTTAAAAATTGATTGTGAAAATTAAAAATTATAGGCGCACACTACACATAAATAACATATAATTTTTGCCACAACGCTTATGATTCAATTTATTCCAGCTTGGTAGGGTTTGGCATTCACTTTGAGATAATTTGGATGTGCACATGGCGGATTAGCGTATGGGAATAAAAACTTTCACATTATTTAATTTTCCACATAATAATTAGCCACAGTCAAAACTAATGATTTAATTGTTCGTAGTATATATTTCTTTTTCAATGCATGCCTGCGATGGGCACAAATTAGCACTGTTACCGCTACTAGAGCGGGTTCAGCTTTTTATTTGTTTAACATACAGTAAAGACTTATACTAATACATTTTATACAAATATTAAATAAGAGTACGAAGCAAATATTAACAGGCTTATATATGTAAATGAATCACTAACAAAATTGTAAACATTCAAGAACAAAATTTGGAGTAACATTGAATAATAATATAAATGGATTCATTAGAGTGACTTAAATTTATACAGGCTTAATAAAAGATGAATACAAATTCAGAATTAATTAAGTTTTAAATTGTTTCATATGAATTTAGCGTCCAAGCGCCAGCCTATAACCTGGTGGCCAAACAGAGGTCAAGCGCCAGGAAAAAAGAGAAGTGTAGTGAAAAGCCAGTACACAGCGGCGGAGTAACAAGATAGTAGCTGCTTCTAAAGCTAGGACACAGGTGTAAACAGGAGTCACAAGTGAGAGTAAACATAAATGGACAATATATAAAGATAACATTGAATCAACATATTTAAGGAGTCAAGATATTTGTGGTATCATAATTAAGTAGTAGCTGTAGAGTATATATAGTAGCAGCGGCGAGAACATTTTTTTGTATGAACGTAGCGTCAAGGCACCGACCTATGTTCCTGGTGGCCAAATCAGAGGTCCAGCGTCGAGAAGATGGGGAATGTATTGAAAAGCCAATGCTCCAGAGCGGAAGAAATTCGTAGACGTCTGTAGTTTGAATTCGTCAGGGATGAGTGAAGGAATAAAGTCACATATTGATGATTTTTGTTAATGGCTTTAAGAAGATAGAGTAGTAGCTGAATAAAATAAGGTATTAAAATTTTTTATAGTATTTTATTCAAACGTAGCGTCCAGATGCCGTCTTGTGTTCCTGGTGGCCAAATCAGTAGTCCGGCTCCAGAAGGAAGGAAAGCGTAGTGGAGAGCCGGTGCACCATGGCGGAGTAGCTGGGGTTCCTCCAGAGAGTTCCTCAGAAGAGCGGCAGCGATGTCAAGATTTAGGAGTCATCTAGTAGTTTGGAGTCGCAGGTGGGAAAGGTATGGCTTTTCTGCCTTCCCCGACAATCAGTGCCATGGAATTTTTCTTTTAATTTATTAATTATTAGCTGGCCAATCTGGCAACAGCGCACAACACCGATGTTTACAATTTTATTCTGATATGCAAGTAAGCATATTAGCTTTTAGGCATAGTAGTAGAAAAGTAGGAATCACAGTAGTAGTAAATCGGATGGCAATAGCAGCAGAGTATTAAAACACTTATCAGCAGTTTGGGATCAAAGAAGAGGATTGGGTGGTAAATAATACCATTTGGAATGTCGAACACATCTTTAATTTTACTTGGCACTGCTAACATCCAGATATAGTAGTATGAAATTCGAAAACTACTTTTGATTAAAAATTTGTAATTTATTTATTATTATGTGACGCTGTTGGTTCTAATTGTGTAGTCACTTTTGATTAAGTAGTTGTATAAGTTTCGAAAACTACTTTGAATAATTTCACTTATTTTCTGGGACGCTGTTTGTTTTGATAGCACAGTCACTTGTTGAGAGCTTATTAAAAAATTTAGCAAATGATCAGACCGCCAGCTATTTCGAATCCGTATTGTTGTAGTTGCTCCTTTTATTTTCAATAAGAAAAATAAATGGTCAGACCGCCAGTTTACTGAAGATTTAATAGAAAAGACTAGATCACAGCAAAAACAGAACACAGCGAAGAATAATATTGAATAATGACTCTTATTATTGAAATCATATTGTTGTTATTGCTGGATTCAGCTAGGTGGTGGCTTTTTATTTTCACGAGAGATTAAAAAGCTTTGATGAGGCTGACGAAGTATTAGTGCAGCTTGATGTATTCACATATTCATATAGAGATGCATTATCAGAGAGATCAATCCACATAGTATGAGTAATGCAGCGTGGTGGTTAGCAATTGATTGATGTGTTGGTGCCATAAAATGTATGATTCAGTTGGATGTATTAGAAGTGGCGGATTTACGTAGTGTCAACACAGATAAAATACAGATGCAATAGTGCAGTGAGTAGGCTGTTTGTGTGTAATCTGCATATACACAGAACAGGCACATTATAGTAGTGTGCGCACATTAAAAAGCTCACATGGAACATTTTTAAAATAGGTTAAAAATTGATTGTGAAAATTAAAATTATAGGCGCACACTACACATAAATAACATATAACTTTTGCCACAACGCTTATGATTCAATTTATTCCAGCTTGATAGGGTTTGGCATTCACTTTGAGATAATTTGGATTTTCAATGCATGCCTGCGATGGGCACAAATTTTTCAATGCATGCCTGCGATGGGCACAAATTAGCACTGTTACCGCTACTAGAGCGGGTTCAGCTTTTTATTTGTTTAACATACAGTAAAGACTTATACTAATACATTTTATACAAATATTAAATAAGAGTACGAAGCAAATATTAACAGGCTTATATATGTAAATGAATCACTAACAAAATTGTAAACATTCAAGAACAAAATTTGGAGTAACATTGAATAATAATATAAATGGATTCATTAGAGTGACTTAAATTTATACAGGCTTAATAAAAGATGAATACAAATTCAGAATTAATTAAGTTTTAAATTGTTTCATATGAATTTAGCGTCCAAGCGCCAGCCTATAACCTGGTGGCCAAACAGAGGTCAAGCGCCAGGAAAAAAGAGAAGTGTAGTGAAAAGCCAGTACACAGCGGCAGAGTAACAAGATAGTAGCTGCTTCTAAAGCTAGGACACAGGTGTAAACAGGAGTCACAAGTGAGAGTAAACATAAATGGACAAGATATAAAGATAACATTGAACCAACATATTTAAGGAGTCAAGATATTTGTGGTATCATAATTAAGTAGTAGCTGTAGAGTATATATAGTAGCAGCGGCGAGAACATTTTTTTGTATGAACGTAGCGTCAAGGCACCGACCTATGTTCCTGGTGGCCAAATCAGAGGTCCAGCGTCGAGAAGATGGGGAATGTATTGAAAAGCCAATGCTCCAGAGCGGAAGAAATTCGTAGACGTCTGTAGTTTGAATTCGTCAGGGATGAGTGAAGGAATAAAGTCACATATTGATGATTTTTGTTAATGGCTTTAAGAAGATAGAGTAGTAGCTGAATAAAATGAGGTATTAAAATTTTTTATAGTATTTTATTCGAACGTAGCGTCCAGATGCCGTCTTGTGTTCCTGGTGGCCAAATCAGTAGTCCGGCTCCAGAAGGAAGGAAAGCGTAGTGGAGAGCCGGTGCACCATGGCGGAGTAGCTGGGGTTCCTCCAGAGAGTTCCTCAGAAGAGCGGCAGCGATGTCAAGATTTAGGAGTCATCTAGTAGTTTGGAGTCGCAGGTGGGAAAGGTATGGCTTTTCTGCCTTCCCCGACAATCAGTGCCATGGAATTTTTTTTTTTTAATTTATTAATTATTAGCTGGCCAATCTGGCAACAGCGCACAACACCGATGTTTACAATTTTATTCTGATATGCAAGTAAGCATATTAGCTTTTAGGCATAGTAGTAGAAAAGTAGGAATCACAGTAGTAGTAAATCGGATGGCAATAGCAGCAGAGTATTAAAACACTTATCAGCAGTTTGGAATCAAAGAAGAGGATTGGGTGGTAAATAATACCATTTGGAATGTCGAACACATCTATAATTTTACTTGGCACTGCTAACATCCAGATATAGTAGTATGAAATTCGAAAACTACTTTTGATTAAAAATTTGTAATTTATTTATTATTATGTGACGCTGTTGGTTCTAATTGTGCAGTCACTTTTGATTAAGTAGTTGTATAAGTTTCGAAAACTACTTTGAATAATTTCACTTATTTTCTGGGACGCTGTTTGTTTTGATAGCACAGTCACTTGTTGAGAGCTTATTAAAAAATTTAGCAAATGATCAGACCGCCAGCTATTTCGAATCCGTATTGTTGTAGTTGCTCCTTTTATTTTCAATAAGAAAAATAAATGGTCAGACCGCCAGTTTACTGAAGATTTAATAGAAAAGACTAGATCACAGCAAAAACAGAACACAGCGAAGAATAATATTGAATAATGACTCTTATTATTGAAATCATATTGTTGTTATTGCTGGATTCAGCTAGGTGGTGGCTTTTTATTTTCACGAGAGATTAAAAAGCTTTGATGAGGCTGACGAAGTATTAGTGCAGCTTGATGTATTCACATATTCATATAGAGATGCATTATCAGAGAGATCAATCCACATAGTATGAGTAATGCAGCGTGGTGGTTAGCAATTGATTGATGTGTTGGTGCCATAAAATGTATGATTCAGTTGGATGTATTAGAAGTGGCGGATTTACGTAGTGTCAACACAGATAAAATACAGATGCAATAGTGCAGTGAGTAGGCTGTTTGTGTGTAATCTGCATATACACAGAACAGGCACATTATAGTAGTGTGCGCACATTAAAAAGCTCACATGGAACATTTTTAAAATAGGTTAAAAATTGATTGTGAAAATTAAAATTATAGGCGCACACTACACATAAATAACATATAACTTTTGCCACAACGCTTATGATTCAATTTATTCCAGCTTGATAGGGTTTGGCATTCACTTTGAGATAATTTGGATGTGCACATGGCGGATTAGCGTATGGGAATAAAAACTTTCACATTATTTAATTTTCCACATAATAATTAGCCACAGTCAAAACTAATGATTTAATTTTCAATGCATGCCTGCGATGGGCACCAATAAGACTGTTACCGCTACTAGAGCGGGTTCAGCTTTTTATTTGTTTAACGTACAGTAATTACTTATACTAATACATTTTATACAAATATTAAATAAAGGTACGAAGCAATTATAAACAGGCTTATATGTAAATGAATCACTAACAGAAATGTAAACATTCAAGAACAAAATTTGGAGTAACATTGAATATAAACGGATTCATTAGAGTGACTTAAATTTATACAGGCTTAATAAAAGATGAATACAAAATCAGAATTAATTAAGTTATAAATTATTTCATATGAATTTAGCGTCCAAGCGCCAGCCTATAAACCTGGTGGCCAAGCAGAGGTCAAGCGCCAGGAGAAAGAAATGTGAAGTGAAAAGCCGGTACACAGCAGCGGAGTAACAAGATAGTAGCTGCTTCTAAAGCTAGGACACAGGTGTAAAAGGGAGTCACAAGTGAGCATAAACATAAATGGACAAGATATAAAGATAACATTGAATCAACATATTTAAGGAGTCAAGATATTTGTGGTATCATAATTAAGTAGTAGCTGTAGAGTATATATAGTGGCAGCGGCGAGAACATTTTTTGTATGAACGTAGCGTCAAGGCACCGACCTATGTTCCTGGTGGCCAAATCAGAGGTCCAGCGTCGAGAAGATGGGGAATGTATTGAAAAGCCAATGCTCCAGGGCGGAAGAAATTCGTAGACATCTGTAGTTTGAATTCGTCAGGGATGAGTGAAGGAGTAAAGTCACATATTGATGATTTTTGTTAATGGCTTTAAGAAGATAGAGTAGTAGCTGAATAAAATGAGGTATTAAAATTTTTTATAGTATTTTATTCGAACGTAGCGTCCAGATGCCGACTTGTGTTCCTGGTGGCCAAATCAGTAGTCCGGCTCCAGAAGGAAGGAAAGCGTAGTGGAGAGCCGGTGCACCATGGCGGAGTAGCTGGGGTTCCTCCAGAGAGTTCCTCAGAAGAGCGGCAGCGATGTCAAGATATAGGAGTCATCTAGTAGTTTGGAGTCGCAGGTGGGAAAGGTATGGCTTTTCTGCCTTCCCCGACAATCAGTGCCATGGAATTTTTCTTTTAATTTTATTAATAATTAGCTGGCCAATCAGGCAACAGCGCACAGCACAGATGTTTACAATTTTATACCGACACGCAAGTAAGCGTATTAGCTTTTAGGCATAGTAGTAGAAAAGTAGGAATCACATTAGTAGCAAGCAGAGTATTAAAAACACTTAACAGCAGCTTGGAATCAAAGAAAAGGCTGAATGGTAAATAATACCATATGAGATGTCGAACACATTTCTTATTTACTTGTCACTGCTAAAATCCGGATTTAGTAGTATGAGTTACGAAAACAATTTTGACGCTGTTGGTTCTGGTCATGCAGTCACTTTTGATTAAGCAGTAGTATAAGTTCTGAAAACTTTTTTGAATAATTTCTCTTATTTCTGAGGCGCTGTTTAATTATGATAGCACAGCCACTTGTTGAGAGCTTATTAGAAATTCAGCAAATGATCAGTTTTTGCGAATCTGTATTGTTGTTATTGCTCAATTTATTTATAAGAAGTAACCAAATGGTTGGGCCGCCGGTTTACTGCAGATTTAATAAGAGGACTCGATCGCGGCAAAACAGAACAGAACACAACAAAGAATAATAATTGAATAATGACTCTTATTATTGAGATCATTTTGTTGTTATTGCTGGATTCAACTATTTTTTCAATGCATGCCTGCGATGGGCACCAATAGGACTGTTTCCACTACTAGAGCGGGTACAGCTTTTTATTTGTTTAACATACAGTAATTACTTATACTAATACATTTTATACAAATATTAACTAATATAGGAAGCAATTAACAACAGGCTTATATATGTAAATGAATCACTAACAGTCATGTAAACATTCAGGAACAAAATTTAGATTAACATTAAAGAATAATACAGATGGATTTACTGGAGTAATTTAAATTTATACAGATTTAATATAGAAAATTAATATAGACTAAGAAAATAAAATCCAAACTTCGACCTGAATCCTGGAGGCCAAATCAGAGGTCAGAGAGCTGGGATAGTGAAGTTAGAATTGGAAAGCCAGTACACCACGGCGAAGTAGTTGGTTGGGAGATACCACAGGAGTAAAAAAGAAAAAAGATTAGGTATCCAATACTCAGAGATTGAAGATTAGGTAATTAGAATTCACAGATGAGGCCAAGTAGCATGGTCGCATAGGATTAACAGCAGTATAGATGTGTAACAGATTCATTAAGTAGAGGCAGCAGATTCGTGATAGTAAACATATAGAGCATTGAGTGTAACGTCCAGGCAGTGATTTACAGTCCTGAGGGCCAAGTCAGTGATCACAGACAAGGAGGTAGAGAAAGTATTGGAAAGCCAGTGCGCCAAGGCGAAGTATCAGGATAAGACATCTAATAGCTGAGTCAAATAGTTAATAGCCAGAAGAGGGTACCTGAGATTATAGAGAGTAGTTAAAAAGAGAAAGGTATGGTTTTGCTGCCTTTCCCGACAAATCAGTGTCATAAGTATCTTATTAGTTTGAGTTTGCCTGACCAGTCAAGGGTCAGATAGTGTTTCCAAATCCAAATGCTTAGCAACAAGTTGCTGAAGTAACTGGGAACATTGTTTCCAAAGAGAAATCCAAATTCTATGAATATAGTGTATATTGGTCTCATTCTAACAGAAGAGTAGAGGGCATAGGTTTGTATATGTGAATGGCACGAGGAAGAAGAAAATTTTCCGTGGCCATTATTGTTTACATTTGGCAAGCAGGAGGCGTGAAAAGTAAAACATTCATACTTATATTGGATTTGTGGAAGCATGACAAATATGTTGTGGCTAATTCCTTTTTTATAATTGCAATCCAGTAACAGGAGTCAAGGGTCCTTGGCGTATCCAGCCATATCATCATTGAAGTGGACAGACAGCCTTGGTAATACAGGTAGGTGAACAGATGATTTAATTTCTTTATTCCAGATTTGGCCAGATTAATATTGGGTTCATGAGTCAATTCAATTGAGGCCGAGAACACAAGATGCACCCTGGCAGCGACTACATCACAATCCCCTGCAAGAAGCCGCAGGGCAAGCAGCTCACAACACAATTGGAGCACTGTTTTGAATATGTCAACAATGCGCAGGATGACTATTGGTTGGTGTTCCAGACAGTAAATACAGCCAGATTAATACTAAAGAATGTGGACACTGAAGAGCTACTAGTGGAATCCGAGAGACAGCATACGAATTATTTGAAGAAGGTATAGTAATTATGTTTTTCCTGTATTAATAAGATTTGATAATGGTTTAAAACATTTACAATTAGCAGAAACTAACTGGCTGACCCATCAACAAAAGCTGCTAGAGCTGGTGGCGAAAACACACCGAAACAGTGAAGCCATGAACAAGCACTTCCAAGATGTTCCGATCAATTCCTGATTTCTGGAATCTTCCCCAGCACGCAGCAGCACCACAAAGGAGTCCAGAGACAGTGGAATCTGAATCAATCACTGAATAATACTGGCCAATTCCTGATTTGCTGTGCCGATTATCAGCGGATAGCAGCACTATTAAGAGTCATCCAGAATAATTTATTAACCATAGCGTCGAAGGATGCATCAAAGGATCCCATTCCGGTTTAAGATGCTCACTTTTCACTCAGATTATTTATTAGATCCAAAATCCTTGTTTTAAATCAAACTATTGTTCAATTTAAAAGTATGAGAAAGCAGGAGATGATTCATAAAAGTAAGACGGTTGTTATTATTGTGAAAGTAGCTGCCGCAGTGGAGGAGAATAATTGTAAATTTGTTCTGTTTGAATCCTTGTTTTTAAGTTAAACTATTGTGCAATTAAAATATAATAAAGTAGTAGATGATCCGGAAAAGTAAAACAGTTGCTGTTGTTGTGGGAGTGGTTTCCACAGTGGAAGAATATTTGTAAATTTGTTCTATTTGAATTTAGGTATATTCAAGCAAGGCTGCCAGTCTGCCGCTGAGTTCAATGCGTGCTTCGACAACAGATTTAGTATTGCGCAGGTCATGTATGTTTAACAGATTTAATATTGCGCAGGTCATGTATGTCTAACAGATTTAGTAGTTTTGCAGGTTTAGAGTTTTCTAAATTAGTAATTGCGTGAATTCAGGTTAGAGTTGGCTGCATAATTGTGGGAGCATACGGTAAGTAAAAGTAATAACAGCAAGACATCTATTATCAAAGAATTATTAGATATTAGCAATATTGTGAACGTGGATTTGAGTCGAGAGTGCAGAAATTAACAGGAACTTATCAAGCCTGATACAATTAGAAATCCTATATAGTTGTGGCAAAAAGAAATGGAAGCGCCAAAGTAGACACTCATTTTCCTGGAATAAAAATTTAAGCAGCACATCAGCCAGGAAAACGCAACTGCTGATACAAGTGATTCCACCAAGGCACGCAGATGAGAAATGCAAAATGTTGCAAAATGAACCATTGAATAAATCAAAGTATTGTTTTGAGGAGTAGTTTTTATAAAGTATTGGGTATATATTTATGTTTTGATTAAAGAGTAGTTTATAATGGATTAAACATATATTTGTATTTTAAAAAAGAATATAAAAATTAGAATGGATCCATGTTTTGGAAAGATTTGACCAATTTCGTTAGGGAATCTACTTTCTTAGTAAGTTTCTTGACGATCCGATTGCTGCGTTGGACAGCACCAAGCAGGTCCTCTTCCAACGAAGAATCTTCAGAGGAAGACGCTCCAAAAGAAATATCCGAGTTTTTAAAGGCATCAATTCTGTAAACGTAAGCATCATCCGATGAATAGCTAGAGTCCAATTGGGCCGATGCAGGCGACCGGCGAGAGGGTTTTAGAAGTTTGAGTGCCCGGCAGGATATCCTAGGTGGAGATTCAGCCAGGCAGGAGGATGGACTCGAGATGCGTCGCTGCGGTGAAGGGCAGCTGGAGTCAGGCTCAATGGCGTCAGGCGTCGAGGAAATTCGGCGAGGTGGCCTAGAAGACACAAGAGCACGTCGGGACGTAGTTGGAGGCGACGGCGATCTGCGGGATGGTGAGCCGGAACCATGACGGCGGGGCGCAGAGTGGCCAGGGCCAGTGCGGGCCGGCATGAGTGACCGGCCAGGTGCCACCGGCGAATCAATCACTCGGACCGATGCTGCAGGTGGAGTCGAAGCACGATGAAAAGATGAGTCATTTTCACAACGCTGAGGTGTGGGGTGAGTGGAGCTAACTTGGGCGAGTATTTGGGCCCAGCGAGGTGGCTTTGTTGAATCAGTTTTCCGGCTCGGCGTAGTTGGTGGTCGTGAGGATTCGCAAGACGAGGAGTCAGAATCGTGGCACTGAGATGGCTTTGCTGCTTCGATTGCATGTCGAGAAGTTGTCGGTGGAGACAAGGGACGAATGGAGTCGCAACGACGAGTCGACGAACTAGTGAGTCCTTGGAGATCGTTTCGAGCAGGCAGCGGGCGATTGGCCAAGAAGCATTCCAATGCTTCTATGAATGCCTTGCATCCCCTAAAGTTGGCAACATGTGCGCCGCCACAGTTCACGCATTTGGGGGTTGCAGATTTGGGACGATCGCAACTCGTTGAGCGGTGAGGGCCGGCACATTTAAGGCAGGCGTAGTCGCGGAGACAATAGTTTTTGGTGTGCCCGTATCGTTGGCAACGATGGCACATGTTGGGTTCGTCTCGCTTCCGCTGGCGCTCGATGGAAATACGTCTATCTCCAAGCTTAGTAATGGCAAGAAAAGAGTTAATCCGCTCCAAATCAAAGGGCGTCAGTGCGATGACGAAGATGTCCAATGGTGAACCGTCACGGTATGATTTAAGGTTTTTTATATAACAAATAGTGAAGTTGAGTTTGCCAAACTCTCTTTGGATAAGAGAGATGGAAGTGTCGTGACGAAGCCCACGGATAATGAACCTTCGGTTGTTATTAGATTGATGGAAGAAAGAGTGGGCCTGTAGACCAGCACTGTACAGTTTAGATAGAACTCGAGAGTGTTCTTCTTTTGTGTCACAGCTAATTTTAACTCTGTCCCGATTAATGCAGGTAACTCCGTGCTGCCGGTTCAAAGGGCGACGAGGATTTAAAAGTCTTCTAATGTCATCTACGGAGGTGACATTGTATACAATGATGGGAGGGATGAAGACCTCCTGGTCAGTGAAGGTGGCCATTACTGGGTCGTATTGGTGCTGCACGAGAAATTTTGCGTCTGAATACAAATAGGGTTTGCGAGCGAATGGAGGGCAAAGCCAACATGAAAAAGTAGAGTTGTAGCTTAATGAAATAAACTACGCATTAGAGAGATGTAGACGAGAACAAAGAGCGAGACTTTTAGAGAGAGAGTAAGTACAGTTGACATGTATATATGACATGCATAGATCCTTGCGTGTGGGAGTTATTCATGGATTAAAAGAGAGACAGTGAGAGAGCCAGCAGTAAGGTATGGATCATCAGTATAAGTATTCATAAGAAATTCATATAAGTAATTTGTAGTCAATTTAGTAACAGCAGATATAGCATTGTTAGATCCGCTCAGTTTATAAGGGATTAATTCCATATTCTGTAATTGAGTCATAGGCATACAGTAGGTCAATGTTATAAAACTTACAATGATTCATATTATAGAGTATCCAGTGTTTATTAAAAATGGTTTGTTGGGATAAAACGTTAATTGTCAACAGCTGAGGGCAGCTTGGAGCCAGCAATAATTGTTTGAAAGAGAGTGATGAAAGAATCCAGTTTCTTACCCAACTCCCCTACAGAGGACACACTCTGTTTCATTAATAATAAAAGGTCATCATTTGCTGGCAAGGGAGTGGTCCTATAATATTGAGGACGGCCCGTTGGAGTAGTTAAGGCTGCATGAGTTTGTTTTGGGTGGCAAGAGCCCTCAGGTATGAGTGATTGACTGGCATTGGAGGTGGTACGCATAACATTATGTTGGTTGGAAGCAGGTTTGTTATGAGTGAATCGTTGTTCTCTACTAATCTGTTGTTGGAATTTATTTAAGTGATTTTCAGCAGGGTTACGTGTGTTTGGAATATGGATTGACTTGTTAGAAGGGTTATTAAATGTGACTCTTTTTCCCGAATCATGTTTAGTATGAAAGGGGTTAGCATTATTGAGTTTAGGTTGGTGGTTAGGCAAAGTAGCTGCCCTATGATCACTAGGGGACCTCTGTGAATCCTTATTGTTTCCATAATTAACATCAAGTTGCTGTTTTGAGGGATTCTGTGGTAGTTGGTGATGCTGTTGTAGATTATTATCATAGTAATTAGGTTGAGTATTAGTACTGATTCTGGGGCGACTAGTGGCAACATCAGCTCGGTAAGCTAAGAGACGGGATTTGGCCTCCTTAAATACAGAACAACCTTTGTAACTGGCAACATGGCCAAGTCCACAGTTTGCACATTTTGGATTGGAAAAATTTATACTTGCACAGTCAGTAGTTGGGTGGTTGCCTGCACACTTGAGGCAGACAAAGTCCCGACGGCAAAAATTCTTGGTATGTCCAAAGCGCTGGCAGCGGTGGCACATGGCTGGTTCCATTCTTCGTAATTGCCTCTCAATTGTAACTCTTTGATTACCTAACATAGTAATAGATAATATTTTTCCATTCGAGTCATCAAGGGACGGTGCAAGTTCAACTTCAAATAAGTCAAGTGGTTTATGGCTGCGGCGGTGTTTAATATTGTTAATATATCGAACAGTGAATCCCAGATTGTTAATGTGATTACGGATTAGATCATAAGGTGTGGAGTGATGGAGCCGACGAATAATTACTCTATACCCGCGATCAGATTTGGATTGGTGTGTGTGGATTTCTTTATTTTCAGACTCTAGTTGATTCATAATTAGTTGGTATGTAGTGGAGTTTTTGCACATAATTTTAATTCGGTTTCCATTAAGAGTAGTAGTAATAAAGTTTTTCTCCATAACACCAGGAATGGAGTTGATAGAGTCAAGAAGGGGTTGGATGGTGGTAACATTATAAAGGAAAATAGCCGGGATTTTATCCTCTGAATCACGAAGAGATGACAATCTAAGTAGTTTAGCAGCATCCTTGCTGGTGGAGGGTCCATCATGAAGAAAATTAGCCGGGATTTCATATTCAGATTTACGGTTGGTGAGAGAGTTGGATTCCTTAGCTGAGTTTTTATTCGTGGCAGACATATTAGTAACATTTGTATTAGCATCCAGTAGAAGATTATCACTAGAGGTTGGGCCTTTAAGAGTATTCTTAGAAGAGCTTCTGTTATGGTTAGAAGTACCACGTCTGGGGCGCTTACGCAGAGATAATGATAGTGGGAATGATTTTTTCCTCTTACTGCACATTGGTCCTGGTTTACCAATAAGCAGGGAGAGTTCCCGAGAAATTTTTGGAGTAGATGTGGATAGCGGATCAGTGTTGCATTCCATGTGGTCAGCATCTGAAGTCTCCATTTCAGTGAAGTTTTCCTGATTCAAAGAGGCTAGATTATTAATAGCTGTGCAGTCACTTGGAGCCGGGTTAGAGCCAGAAGAGAACCAGGAAAGCCTAGGTGATGTAGTGACACTTTTTTCAAAGGAACTAGGGGAGCTGGCAATGGACACTGATAGTGCATCCACATTTCCATTAGAGTTGACTCCATCTTCTTCCATGTTGAGATCCACTTTGTTATTAATGCTGGGTTTAGTGGTAGCAGCTTCCATCTTTTCACGTGCAATACACAATTATGTAAGGGATGGTAATATAATGGTGCAATTAAAATGTAATGATGCAGTAGGATGGAGTGATACAGTGTAATGAGATGGAACTATAAGGAGTATTGGTGGCGTTTGATGTAATGGTGCAGTGGTGAGTTTACCAATACAATGAAATATGATTGTAATGGGAAACGATGTAAGTGTAGTAATGTATGAAGTAACTGGCTATATGTATACTACTACACGCACACAATGCTACTAGAGTAGTATATGCAAATTAAAAATTCCACGTGGTACAGTATTTTTTTTAAAATAGTTAATAAATTTGTTGCAAGAATTTAGAATTAGGAGCACTCACTAATCAGAGGATTAAGATAGTATATTTGTCACAACATATATGTTATATTTGATTCAAATAGGGTTATGGTCAAATATATGCACTTGGCGGATTCAGGGTGCAGGTGTAATTAAGCACAATAATAAGTGTTTTCACGTAAGCAAGAATTAGCCACAGTCGAAACTAATGTATTAACTTTTCATTTTCAATTTTCTTTTTTTTCTTTTTCATTTCTTTTTTCTTTCAATGCATGCCTGCGATGGGCACCAATAGGATTTCAATTTCAATGCATGCCTGCGATGGGCACAAATTAGCACTGTTACCGCTACTAGAGCGGGTTCAGCTTTTTATTTGTTTAACATACAGTAAAGACTTATACTAATACATTTTATACAAATATTAAATAAGAGTACGAAGCAAATATTAACAGGCTTATATATGTAAATGAATCACTAACAAAATTGTAAACATTCAAGAACAAAATTTGGAGTAACATTGAATAATAATATAAATGGATTCATTAGAGTGACTTAAATTTATACAGGCTTAATAAAAGATGAATACAAATTCAGAATTAATTAAGTTTTAAATTGTTTCATTTTCGGTGTGTGCCTTTCAGGGTCACAACTATGACTGATTTGCCGCTGCCAGAGCGGTTAGTCAGTTTATTTATTTACGTGACTATTGAACTCTTTACATGTCAAAGCCTTAAGTAAATATACATGTAAGGGCCGATTTCCGGCAGGGACCATAACATAGCTGGTTTTACATTGGGGCTTACATACGAAGTTTTAGAGGCATTTTGAATTTAAATACAGGTGAGATTGGCAGTCTGATTTAGATCAGCTGCTATTTTGATATAAAGAAGAGGAAAACAGAGATTTTAAGCAATTTGTGTATCAAAATATGTAAGTTAATAGTAGGATTGATAATAATTTGAGTAGGAGTTTGCGATTTAGAGTTCTAATTTGATTTAGCCTTATATGTTAATTTAGGTTTTAGTAGATTTAATTTAATATAAATGAAATAGCTTAATTTAGTTTTGTTTATTTTTAGGAGGCAAGCTGTCCATCCTGTCGTTGTATTAGTGGCGAAATCTGAGATCTGACTGCACGCTTGAGGTGGTAGAATCGGAGCACATAATTGGTTCGTCTGGAGGGTATATTTCCTCTTCGGAGAGCCGGAGTAGTGATATTCAGGGAAGGGCGAACATTCTGCTGCTTCCATCCTATAGCGGGGTGTAGTACATTTGATGGAGACGAACGTAGCTGCCTGGTTGCTGACTTTGGCCTGGTGGCCAATGCAGGATCAGCATGACCAGGAAATTGGACTTCGAGGTGGTGAGCCGGTGCGTAGTGGCGGATTTGTTGCCCTCAAGCGGCGTGTGCGTTGCCCTCAGCCAGTCTGGATCTGGATCGACATGGTGACATCTGTAAGATAAGAATGGGTGAGTTTGTAGGGAGGGTATAGGTCTTCTGCCTTCCCTACGACATATCAGTGCCATGGTTTGAATCATCATTTGTCTATTTGCAGGTGTGAATTGGAATTATGGCTTCATGCCTGTTTCCAGTTTGGATTTAGTTAGAACGCCGTGAGTGTGGCCATTTCAGGGTATTTCGGATTAGTTCGCCTCCGTCTGAGTATCCTGAGAGCATGGCTGCTGGACCAGACATCAGGCGTTTTGATGCTGCTTCTATTCTGCAGGGTATAGAGCCAACCAGTTGAGGACCTAAGTAAATGCCTGGGCGCTGTTTTCAGCCTGTTGGCCAAAGCAGAGTCAGCGTCACCAGGTGATTTGGTTTCGAGGTGAGAAGCCGGAGCGTTTTTGGCGAATTAGTTGCTGCCGCCAGCTAGAACTTGAACTGGTGCTGGGTAAGGATGATCATACTAAAACGTCAGAGCTCTGATTTAATTTGTTCGGTGTGTGCCTTTCAGGGTCACAACTATGACTGATTTGCCGCTGCCATTCGGTGTGTGCCTTTCAGGGTCACAACTATGACTGATTTGCCGCTGCCAGAGCGGTTAGTCAGTTTATTTATTTACGTGACTATTGAACTCTTTACATGTCAAAGCCTTAAGTAAATATACATGTAAGGGCCGATTTCCGGCAGGGACCATAACATAGCTGGTTTTACATTGGGGCTTACATACGAAGTTTTAGAGGCATTTTGAATTTAAATACAGGTGAGATTGGCAGTCTGATTTAGATCAGCTGCTATTTTGATATAAAGAAGAGGAAAACAGAGATTTTAAGCAATTTGTGTATCAAAATATGTAAGTTAATAGTAGGATTGATAATAATTTGAGTAGGAGTTTGCGATTTAGAGTTCTAATTTGATTTAGCCTTATATGTTAATTTAGGTTTTAGTAGATTTAATTTAATATAAATGAAATAGCTTAATTTAGTTTTGTTTATTTTTAGGAGGCAAGCTGTCCATCCTGTCGTTGTATTAGTGGCGAAATCTGAGATCTGACTGCACGCTTGAGGTGGTAGAATCGGAGCACATAATTGGTTCGTCTGGAGGGTATATTTCCTCTTCGGAGAGCCGGAGTAGTGATATTCAGGGAAGGGCGAACATTCTGCTGCTTCCATCCTATAGCGGGGTGTAGTACATTTGATGGAGACGAACGTAGCTGCCTGGTTGCTGACTTTGGCCTGGTGGCCAATGCAGGATCAGCATGACCAGGAAATTGGACTTCGAGGTGGTGAGCCGGTGCGTAGTGGCGGATTTGTTGCCCTCAAGCGGCGTGTGCGTTGCCCTCAGCCAGTCTGGATCTGGATCGACATGGTGACATCTGTAAGATAAGAATGGGTGAGTTTGTAGGGAGGGTATAGGTCTTCTGCCTTCCCTACGACATATCAGTGCCATGGTTTGAATCATCATTTGTCTATTTGCAGGTGTGAATTGGAATTATGGCTTCATGCCTGTTTCCAGTTTGGATTTAGTTAGAACGCCGTGAGTGTGGCCATTTCAGGGTATTTCGGATTAGTTCGCCTCCGTCTGAGTATCCTGAGAGCATGGCTGCTGGACCAGACATCAGGCGTTTTGATGCTGCTTCTATTCTGCAGGGTATAGAGCCAACCAGTTGAGGACCTAAGTAAATGCCTGGGCGCTGTTTTCAGCCTGTTGGCCAAAGCAGAGTCAGCGTCACCAGGTGATTTGGTTTCGAGGTGAGAAGCCGGAGCGTTTTTGGCGAATTAGTTGCTGCCGCCAGCTAGAACTTGAACTGGTGCTGGGTAAGGATGATCATACTAAAACGTCAGAGCTCTGATTTAATTTGGTGTTATTTTGTTTTAGGAGGCCATCTGTCCACCGTGGCATTATATTGGGGCATAAAACTGTATCTGGCAGTGGGAGCCGGAGTAGTGATTATCAGGCAGTGTGCGATCATTCCGCTGCCTCCATCCATGTATCGAGGTGTAGTGCATTTGGTGAAGATTCGAGCATAACTGCCTGGCAGCTGGGAACGAGCTGTGAGTTCGGAATATGCGGTGCATTGTGCTTGTGATAGGAGCAAACTGCCAGGCTGTAGGTTTCAGTCTAGAATCCAGAAGAGGATCTGCATGAAACAGGAGTCTGGATTTTAAGATGGGAAGCCGGTGTGTTGCGGCGGATTTGTCTCTACATACAGCCCATGCGTCGCCATCAGCTAAGTTAGACTTGGATCTAGGGTGGTCATGTCGTATTGGTGGAGCGGTATGACTCATGTTTCCATAATTTCAGAAACCAAATTGGCAACCTTTGCGGTGTGGGATTTGAATAGGAACACCGTGGGTGCAGCCACTCTAAAGCGTTCAGATTAATTCGCTTTATTCTGAGTATCCTAAGAGTCAGGCCTGCTGGACCAGAGGATGGACGATTTTGCTGTTGCTTTTATTCTGCGGCAGGGTAGAACATGAAGCAGTGGAGGACCCGTAAAGCCACCTTGACTCTGATTTTAGCCTGATGATCAAAGCGGGATCGGCATCACCAGGACGCCAGGATTTGGCTTCAAAGTGAAAAGCCGTTTTGACAGATTTGTTACTGCCGTCTGTTAATTTGGAGCTGATGCGAGGTAAGGATGCTCTTGCATTGTTTACTGTTTGGAAGCTATCTGCTGTCCCCGTCCTACATCAGGGGGGTAGCGAAAACTGATTCAACAGAGTGTAGCACTAGCTATGAGTATCAGTGTGGCTATTTGGACATTGGCACTTGTTGTTTGGCCAGGAAGGGAGCCAGGTTACCCATGGATAGGGCATAGTAGTTTGCTAGTGCAATGAGCGCGAGAATTTCAGGAAATAAAGCCTGGATTCTTTGTGGTTTGTATATTTTGTGATTTCTTGATCAAGAAGTTTGTGTCCTGGGCACTTTTATTTTTAATGTTTATGTGATTTAGAAGGTATCGTATTTATTTGAATAAAATATATCGATCGCATCTTTAAAGAGGCGTTTGTTTATTATTTGACCTAATGTGTATTCCGGAGTGGAATAGTATATGGGGGTGTAGTTTTTTATTTTTAGTTGGAAGCGATCGCACACTGATAAGTTTAGAGATGGAATATGATCAGTATGCAGGACTACTTTAAGTTAGATAAGGAGTCTGTGTCAGCTAGGTAAGACATGTACGTGTGTATTTTATATTTAGGATATTAAGCATAGTTGTATTTAAGTATCATTAAATATTTAATTTCTAGTGATCCTGAAGAAGTCAGTTTCATTTTGTCTGTTTGGAGACTGATTTAGTAATTTGTTTTGGATAGGGTGATTAGTGTAATGGGCGGAGCACCCTCAGTGAGGTTAGGTTGGGCGCCATTTGTGGTCACAGCCATCTTATTTTGGATTGGTATTCGTAGGGCAATGTACCGAGTTTACACACACTAGATGTATGTGCCACACACTATGTGTAGGTGGCTTCGATGAGTTTGTTTGAAGTATTAGTGCGTTGTAGAGTTTGCTATTTCCTTTGTGTTTGTGTAATAGAAATAGTGGGTCTGGATCTATACGTAGGAGCAGTTATTTCACTGCCACTTACACTGGTATGTGTGTGTCAAAGTCAGGTGATGATCTTAGGTTTATGTAGAGTTTAGCACACACGTAAAAGCGCAGAATTTGATTTAGGTTTTCTGTTTTATTGCATATTAATTATGCCTTTTATAGTTTATGGGGTTTGCAGTTTTGTATATGATTTAATATATTAAGGAGAGATATCGGTCTTAGATCGGTTTGTAGGAGTAGTTTTCACAATCACTTCCACTGGTTTGTGAGCCAAAAAGTTATAAGGAGAACTAAATGTTTAATTTGTATTAATTTTATGTTTTTATGGGGTTTGCGGTTTTGTATATGATTTGATATATTAAAGAGAGATATTTGTCTTAGAACAGTTTGTCGGAGTAGTTTTTTTTTTTTTTTCGGTGTGTGCCTTTCAGGGTCACAACTATGACTGATTTGCCGCTGCCAGAGCGGTTAGTCAGTTTATTTATTTACGTGACTATTGAACTCTTTACATGTCAAAGCCTTAAGTAAATATACATGTAAGGGCCGATTTCCGGCAGGGACCATAACATAGCTGGTTTTACATTGGGGCTTACATACGAAGTTTTAGAGGCATTTTGAATTTTAAATACAGGTGAGATTGGCAGTCTGATTTTGATCAGCTGCTATTTTGATATAAAGAAGAGGAAAACAGAGATTTTAAGCAATTTGTGTATCAAAATATGTAAGTTAATAGTAGGATTGATAATAATTTGAGTAGGAGTTTGCGATTTAGAGTTCTAGTTTGATTTAGCCTTATATGTTAATTTAGGTTTTAGTAGATTTAATTTAATATAAATGAAATAGCTTAATTTAGTTTTGTTTATTTTTAGGAGGCAAGCTGTCCATCCTGTCGTTGTATTAGTGGCGAAATCTGAGATCTGACTGCACGCTTGAGGTGGTAGAATCGGAGCACATAATTGGTTCGTCTGGAGGGTATATTTCCTCTTCGGAGAGCCGGAGTAGTGATATTCAGGGAAGGGCGAACATTCTGCTGCTTCCATCCTATAGCGGGGTGTAGTACATTTGATGGAGACGAACGTAGCTGCCTGGTTGCTGACTTCGGCCTGGTGGCCAATACAGGATCAGCATGACCAGGAAATTGGACTTCGAGGTGGTGAGCCGGTGCGTAGTGGCGGATTTGTTGCCCTCAAGCGGCGTGTGCGTTGCCCTCAGCCAGTCTGGATCTGGATCGACATGGTGACATCTGTAAGATAAGAATGGGTGAGTTTGTAGGGAGGGTATAGGTCTTCTGCCTTCCCTACGACATATCAGTGCCATGGTTTGAATCATCATTTGTCTATTTGCAGGTGTGAATTGGAATTATGGCTTCATGCCTGTTTCCAGTTTGGATTTAGTTAGAACGCCGTGAGTGTGGCCATTTCAGGGTATTTCGGATTAGTTCGCCTCCGTCTGAGGCAGGTACATTTGGTCTCGAACAGCAGGCCACAGGGGAATCATGCGATCTCGATTGTGCACCACAATCTTAACAAGGAATTCCATCCAGAAGACGGTCTGATCTTCAGCATATGGTAATCCAATTGATTTGTGACCCTGAGGCGCCTTAATCAGTCCCAGAACACACTTAATCAGTTCCTGTAAAGACTCCAGCTGCACAAATTTGGACTCCTGCAGCATTTGGTCTAGCTGACATTCCTTGATGCACTTTCGGCCGTGCTTAATGTAGTCCTGCTCCTCATAGTTGGGCTCTCGCTGCCCCTCAGAGCTGATAAACGAGTAAAGGCTGGAGAACAATCCAGATTCCTGCTTTTCACGCGGTTTTTCCAAAATCAACAAAGCCTTTCCATTTGCCTCGCAGAAATCTTCCACTTCAATTAGCGACTTGGGCAGGAGTTTTAAACGGAAAAGCTGCAGAAATAGGTCAAGGATATGTTTCCAACTCTCTCGCAGACAATCGCCATAATCGTGAACCAACAGGAACACAGTTTTAATTGCAGCCTGAGCTTTATCATTTAATCCAAAGTTCACCGCCTGCTGGATTTCATTGTTCGCCGGGGCCACCTCGTTCTGCTCAACGCTGCTCAGCAGCGTGGTGAACTTGCAGAGGGTCAAAACCAGAGCATCAAAGTCCGCATGTAAATTATAATGTGCCGAAATGGCCGCGGATTTACTGAAACCTAACACAAAGATACATTTTAGTAGGAATATCCATAACTATTTTAGTTTTACTTACCCGCCAGTGTCTTCTGGTATCCGGATTCAGTGCTTTTGTCAAACATAAAGCTAAGTGCGCTAAGCGAAGCGCCCCACACAATGTTGAAGATTTCTACGTCGTAGGAAGCATCATGGACGTAGTGGAAGTGCCCATCATGGGTGTCTCCTCGTCGAAGCAGCACCTTCCACAAGTAGTTTTCTCGCACCAGACCAGTTTGCTCTGCCGGCATTACGATCTCTTCGTTCCTAAAAATATTTTTCACTTTAAAAATATATTTCATCACGTATTATATTTCATTATACTTTATGGCGTTGAAGACTTGAGTCAGCATTTCTTGATCAAAATCATTCCCTCCATTCAGGCCGCGCAAATTCTTTGTAAAGTCCTCCAGCGTCATTGGTACATTTAGGCGTTTGGCATTTGAGTTATGCTGGTCCATGTTTAACATGATGATGGCGTACGCCAAACGAAAGGCGGCGTCTACATTGGCAAACGGTTCTTTGTTTTGTAACTAAAAAGTATTAATTAAATATAAACAAAGTGGTTAAATCGATTATTTTTATTATACTTACATGCCAGTGATCGGAGAAATGTTCCAAAACTAAAAATATCAAAGGTGCCTCTCCTGGCAATCGAAAGGTTTCCAAGTAGAGACGCAATGCTTGATCCACTCGAAGGCCAGTGAAATCAAACGAGTCTACAAAGTTAATCAAGATTTTGGAGTCCACGTTTTTCTTTTTCGAGATGTACTCCCCAATCATCTTCTTGTCTAGGCCGGGATTTTCGCGTAAAAACAGGGCTACTTGCATGGGATCCAAATCGGCGTTTAGGATGCCGTGTTCCTGCAGATACTGTATGCCCTTCTCTGGGCGATTATTAAACCGCTCGGTGCCCTGCGACAGCAATCTCTTCTTTTGTTTAACATTGGCCAGCTGCTCGGAGGTTATGCCCAAAGCATCACCTACGGATTGAAGACGCAAGCGTTGCGAGCTGCTATTTATAAAGCTGGCGATATTTTCGACTGGTTCCTCCGTTATTGCGCTGCCTCCGGAATCAATGACTATGCCCTCTAGTCCACTGTTGTGCCGTGAGTGACGACTGCCACCAGATGTTGGGGTACTTTCTTGTGGGAATTCCTTGTTAACTCCGCTACTTTTAGACGCCACACAATTACGCTCAATGCTATCAATAACACTTATCAGCGTATCCATCGAGATGATGTGCGTGCTGTATACGGCATTGGTAGCCGACAGTGTATACTTGCTTAGCAGATTCGTGAGGCTCTCAAACATATCGGTGCAATATAAATCGCAATCATAGTTGATATAAAGCTCAGTGACAAAACCAGGAATACGCCAAAGCTGCAGCAGATTGTCGAGTGCTAATTCACGCATCTCGTACGGAGTCTTCGGATTGTCGCTTGCAATAATTTCGCTGAGCTTCTTGAGGTAGGCCTCCAGCTGGAACTTTAAATGACCTCGCAGGGACTCAAAGAGCAGAAAACAAAGCTGCAAATCGGCCGCAAAGATACTCAGACGCTCTGAGCTTAGAAGCTGTTTAAGGAAAGACTTAATAATAATCGGACTAGGAACTATTCACATCTTACCGAGATTAAATTCCTGCACAAATCGTCTTTTACTAATTCCAGCAAACCCTCGTACTTTCCAATATTGTCAGCAGCAACTTCGAAAGCTACAGTGAGCAGACTCAGACCAGTGTGCATCATACTGTCAGTATTTTGCTTGTCCAGTGGGTTGCACAGGATGGTTAGAAAACGGAAAAGCTCCCGGATAAACGGTAAGCCATAGGGCGAAAGGGAAGCAGTGTCATGCTCGCTAGATTGTTGTGTAAATCGCACACCCACCGAATTTATGTATTCACTGCTGCTAGTCTCGGTAAGCAAACTTGTCGACTCTCCGGGCTCTGCTTCTGTCAACTGTTCCGAATCTGCATGCTCTACTTGAATGGCTGGTGCATCTGTGGTCTCAGATTCCTCTGAGCCTGCTCCAGCACTTGCTGTAGTGGTTGGCGTTTGGGTGATTTTTCCCTGCATGTCGAGAATAGTGCCAGCTGGACTAGCGGGAGTGGTAGCCAATATCGGAGCCTTTAGATGGCCAGGCACAGTTAGGTTACTGACGGGTTGTGGGGTCTGTGGCGGCTCTTCTACTGATGAGGATTTCCTTGGGGGAGCTTGAACAGAGGCTTGCGGCACCTTGCGCTTTTGCCTCTCCTGCGCAGCTCCACTGGCCGCATCTAAGATTGTGAATCTTTTTTGGAGAACTGCGTCGCTACGCTCCTCTGTAAACTGAGGGAGTCTCATAAAGAAAAGCAGGACCATATCTTTAAGCGACTGCTCGGCTGACCGCCGTAACATTTCACTTAGCCTGGTTTCAAAACAGATCTTGAAGCAGCTGAGCATAACATCACACATGGTGTCATTGCTCAGAGCAGCACCTTCGGGACTTCGAATGAGTGTGTGCAGTACCTCAATTACCCGCATAAAGGTTACACTGTCCGAAGACTGATCTGTTCCCATGAAACGGGCATGGGTAACGGCGTCAGCAATGCGCTCCACAATATCGGAAAGGTTCGGAGTGGTGGGATCTAAAAATAAATACACTTTAGAGAGTTGGAAGTGTCTTAAAACAAGTGAACTCACCAATGAGACCATAGGACAAGAACTTATTAACCGAGGCCAAGGCTAGACTAGTCAATGGCCCTGTGGTGTCTGCCGTTCGAATCACTTCTAAAAAGGGAGCCAGGAATACCTGAGCATCAATTAGTCGCAAGTCCTCTACTCTGTTAAGTTCCTGCTTGAGGTCAAGGAACAGCTTCAACAAAGAGTCCTTCTCCTCGTTCTGTGAAGAAAGATAATTAGTTTTTATGCATGGTTCATCGTTAGAAGTTCTAGTTACCACGTATGCGGTCGCATTCCAGCGGGTTCCACGTCGCATGGCCGTCATCAGGGTGGCCATTTCACCCCGCACCACGTAGATTCCATTGCCCGGCAGCGACATTGCGTCTGACTCCGGGTCTGTTCCTACGGCTCTTCAACGGCTTCCACCAAAGAAATTCGCTATGCCAAATTGCTGTGGGGCTGCTCCTCTTCACTTCTTTTTCTCGGCCTTCGCATATGTTTTTCCAGTTGCCACACACCCAAGTTTTCACAGAGTCGCAACCACTGTTCCGCGATGCCTCCAACGAATCTAGGCTCGTTTTTAGTAGCACATGTTTCAATAATCGTAATGAATAAAGAATTTGTTTGCTAATTTTTGGTGACGTTTACGTGTCGTTCCGTTTTTGTGTTCTTGTGTGCCCGATAGAACGCACAAATCGATGACCTCCAGGGATGCCAACTTGATGCAATATATCGATATGGTTTTGAAACATAACTTTTGTTCTATAATAAAAAATATATTTTAACCCTAGCCAAAACAAAACTACTTACGCCAATTTTTTGCGTAATTTAAATTAATTAGTAAGCAATGATAACAATAAAAAAAAGATTAATAAATATATGTTTTTTGTCTTTTTATAGTAGCGTTCCTCGATGGTTTCCTTAATTTTCTTAGTAATTTAAACAACTATCGTTATAAGAATACGATACCAATTAGAAATCATAGCTGGCTAACGGGAACTACCATATTCTTATTGGAATGCAACGGTCACACATTAGCGATTGGTTGACAGCTGTAGTGCGTAGGCGAACTTTTGGATTTTCCAATTTTCTAATCTTCCGAAAGAGTATTTATTGCTGAAAAAAATATATTTCAGACTACTACGAATACTAGCATTGAGGAAACCGAGCACGGGCAGGTGGAATTGAGGGACTCAGCAATACCAGAGGAGGTCACAAGGCAAACAATATGGGAAACACGGACTCCAAGTTGAACTTTCGCAAAGCGATTGTGCAGCTGACGCAGAAGAATCAGAAGATCGATCCCAGTGACGAGCAGTTCTGGGAGCAGTTCTGGCAGGGCCACCAAACGACACTGGAGGATGTTTTCGCTTTAGTCACTTCCAATGAGATAAGACAGATTCGAAACGAGAATCCGGCAAACATGGCCACGCTCTGCTACAAAGCGGTGGAGAAGCTCGCCCAGGCGGTGGATAGTAGTTGCCGCACACAGGCAGAACAGCAATGTGTGCTAAACTGCGTTCGCCTGCTGATCCGATGCCTGCCTTACATATTTGAGGACGAAAAGTGGCGCGATTTTTTCTGGAGCAGTTTGCCGTCACAGGAAAAGACAATGCCTTTGGCTCAGTCGCTGTTGAATGCCACCTGCGATCTCCTCTTCTGTCCGGATTTTACTGTCACAGCTACCAGACGCACCGGTCCGGAAAAGGCTGAGGAGCTGGCCAACATCGATAGCTGCGAATATATTTGGGAGGCAGGCGTGGGATTCGCTCAGTCACCACCACACAACGCCTACATGGAGCGTCGGCGCACTGAGCTCCTGAAGCTCCTACTGACTTGTTTCTCAGAACCTATGTACCGTTCACCTCAGCAATCTGAAGAGCCCAACAAATGGATAGCGTATTTTACCTCGGCGGACAACCGGCATGCCCTACCTTTGTTCACCTCGTTTCTAAATACAGTCTGTTCGTATGATCCGGTGGGATTCGGAGTGCCCTACAATCACCTGATTTTTGCGGATACCACGGAGCCGTTGGTAGAGGCCTGCCTTCAACTGCTTATCGTGACTCTTGATCACGACATGGTCGTGCAGCAACAACTAACCCATGCAGGCCAAGCTTCCTACGACGAAGGAAATTGCGGTGATAATTTGTTCATAAACTATTTGTCGCGTGTGCATCGAGACGAGGACTTTCATTTTGTGCTTAAGGGTATCACGAGGCTACTAAATAACCCTTTGGTTCAAAACTACTTGCCCAACTCGACGAAAAGGTTGCATTGCCACCAGGAACTGTTAATATTGTTTTGGAAAATTTGCGACTATAACAAAAAGTTTCTATATTTTGTTCTGAAAAGCTCGGATGTTTTGGATATACTAATCCCTATATTGTATCATCTGAACTATTCCCGAGCTGATCAGTCTCGAGTAGGCCTCATGCATATTGGAGTGTTTATATTACTGCTTTTGTCTGGTAAGAATCTGACATTTGAAGATTTTATTTATTAAGATTTAATAACCAAAAAATTTGTTCACAGGGGAGCGCAACTTTGGTGTCCGTTTGAACAAAGCCTACTCTGCTACAGTGCCGATGGATATACCCGTCTTTACCGGTACTCATGCAGACTTACTGATAACCGTTTTTCACAAAATCATTGCCACGGGGCATCAGCGCTTGCAACCACTTTTTGACTGCCTACTCACCATTCTAGTAAACGTTTCACCTTATTTGAAAACCCTATCGATGGTAGCCAGCGTAAAGCTACTGCACCTGCTTGAGGCTTTCAGTACTCCTTGGTTTCTACTTTCGGCACCTAGCAATCACCACTTAGTCTTCTTCTTGCTGGAGATCTTTAACAACATTATACAGTACCAATTTGATGGGAACTCGAATCTAGTCTACACCATTATACGCAAACGTCATGTGTTCCATGCCATGGCGAATCTCCCAACCGACATGGCCGGGATAGCCAAGTGCCTCAGTGGCCGGAAAACAGGCGGGAAGTTTAATTTACCAAGAGTACCGCAAAGGAGGACGGCAGCAGTGTCACAGGAACTGCCTTCGGCTCACGTGACGGAGGAGTACAACGAAGAGGATGACGAAGAGGAGGAAGAAGAAGTGGTAAATGAGGAGGCCAAGGCTGAGGAAGACCTCGAATCCGAAACGGAGTCCCATGATCGGTCTCAGACGGGTGAAATTCAAGCGGATGTGCTTACGGCCCAGCCAGCTGAGCCGGGAACGTTGAAAACATCGTTACTAGACACTCCAGGGATAGGGCAAATGACAGAAAGGGAGCAAGCCCATCCGAATGACAAGCCCCAGGATGAAGAATCGACTGACATTGTTCCTTATGACCGGTCCTCAGCGTCCACGCCAACTGGTGATCGCAAGTCACCTATAGAACAGTCACGTTTATCGGTGGCCCATCGCGGAAGCATTCGCATGGTGCCCGGCGAAGGAGAAAGGTGGGCACCCACACCCGAATGGATCGTTTCGTGGCGCTCGAAGCTACCTTTGCAGACGATTATGCGACTTCTCCAAGTGCTAGTGCCCCAGGTGGAGAAAATCTGCATCGACAAGGGCTTAACCGACGAGTCGGAGATTCTCAAGTTTCTGCAGCACGGCACCCTGGTCGGGTTATTACCCGTTCCGCATCCGATTCTAATCCGGAAGTACCAGGCCAATGCGGGGACCACGGCCTGGTTCCGGACCTACATCTGGGGGGTGATCTATCTGCGCAATGTTGAGCCGGCCATCTGGTATGACACGGAGGTTAAGCTCTTTGAGATTCAACGTGTCTAGGTCAGTAATCTGCAAAACGCAAATCTTAAAAATCAATAGCAGTGACACCGTAGCTCACACGCTTTGGCATTTATTGTAGTTAATTTATTTAGTGCATATTTCATTCCAAAATTCTTTGAGAAAATGAACAATTCCGTTTACTAAATTTCGGCTAAATCGGATGTCACATGTTTTACGGTTCTGTGGAAAAAAAGAGGCTTATCAGTGTAACGACATAGCGTGAGTTCTTTTTAACTGATTTGTTATCGTCTTTTAACATTTCCCTATTTTTTTCTAATTTATTAATTTATTGAGGTTTTAAAGTGTATTGAGTTGGTAATTTAGTTTTAAACTAAACTATTTATCGGTTATTATTTATTTTGGTCATCTGTGACAAAATGTTCCTTGTGCCGTATTATTAATGCTGCTTTGCTTTATTTATGTATTATTTTAATTACAATTTGAGCTCTGTTTTATTAAGTTACATCTAAGCCATTCCCTGCTGCAATCGTATATTGTTGTGCATAAGATTCTGATAATGCGAACCTTCGAAATAACTTTAAATTCTTACCTTCCATACGTCCATACATATATCCATTTTGTCTCTTCGTTTTGAACTCAAAAATACATACGTTAATAATTTCGTTGAAACCAAAAACAGCTTTACTTGCTATTGTATGTAATAGAAAACTTTAGTTGATTGGATCTGCTTTTAAATTAGAGGAAACAGTGTAATATTTTATTGTCTGTGTGCTTACCATTTGTAAAACTATAAAAAAAAGTATAAACAAAATGCCAATTAACCAAAATGGCAAATATACAAGTCAGTTGATACAAATCTATAAAATCTACGAAATAAATAAGAAACTAAAAAGGTATTTCGCTGTTTTTTATTTAGTATTTCAACAATAAATATACTTAAGGTTTAATTTCTAGTTCATTTTTAATTTTGATGTCAAGATCTTCTTTTTCAACATATTGGATAAAAGTTCTGTGCCAGTAAAAATATTTTGCAAACAATATAAAGAGCAATGATGCACCTGCTACTACAGCAGCTTCTCGATGGGGGTCCTTTTCTTCGTTTGACATGGTAGAGTATCGCAGAGCAGAGCCCAGATTTATGGCAAAATTATGATGAAATGTGCAATGATCCGGGTTAATCCGAGACAAAGGCACTAGTTGTCATGGTTGAACTATATTTGGGATGGCTGAAACCTGCGAAGTCACTGGAACAATGTTAAACTTAATTAGGGATGCTTTGCTGCGTTTCTGTACTATTTTTCCGATAATCTCGGGCTCCTTAATGGCTTGTTCGATGGCCTTCACGATGCGTTCGGCGCTGCCTTCATCTGATCCACTCGAACTGCCTTGAATCAGGATGCGTACTTCGTGGCGCTTTCCCAGCCATTTGGTTATGTTTTTGAGTCTAGAGGAAAGGTCATGCTCGGTAATGCGTGCCCCAATAGTCAAAGATTTCTCCGATTTTTTGTGACTTTTTTCGTTGGAAGACTTGGGTGTGGGAGTGTCATCGGCCAACATTTCGGCTGACGTCACCAATCTGTAAATTATACATAGTCTTTATTTAAATATTTAAGGTTCTCTAACGTTACCTACTTAAACATAGGGCGTCCAGTCTTCGCATCTGTCTGCTCCAAACGTAACAGGTGCAGTTCTCTCCGCTTGGCCAGCTTTTGTGCCTCCTCCAATGTGGTTATGCTAATCGCTTGATTCTGGATGAGGGTGATCTTCTGTGCCGGTGTCTTGGGTTTGTGGTCACCCGGTTTGTTTATACCGCTTGCCGGTCGGTGGTTTTGGGCTAAATACCACTGAAGAGATAAGTTCCGTAGTTGTTGCTGTTGGAAGGCAACAGACGAGTGTTGCACTCGCAACATGGTGCTTATAACAAATGAAAAACGATGCAGCTGCATTTTTTTTGTTTTTTAATTTTGTTTAAATAATTGTAACAATAATCTTCAACGTTGTGCTTGTGCAATGTTTTATATTTCTTGACGCAGAGTTGTCAGGTTTTATTTAGCTTTAAAAACTTATACATTTTATGGGATTTATGGAACTATTAAGTAAAGTTGTATTTATTGCTTAGTTTGAAACTTATAAAAAAAATATGAAAATTAAAACAATTATTTTATTTTTTTTGGTACAAAGTTGGCTTATACCAGCTGTTAAGGCTACCGTGCACATCTTGAGGTGGCGCAAATTTCTTTAATATTTCAAGGTTATGTACGTGGAGGAAGCTACACATAAAATACAAATAAGCTGGTATCAAATGCAATGTGATTAAAATAAGCTTAGCTAACATACACAAAGCACAGAAATGTTTTATTTTACTTTTGAAATACATCTAACTTAAAATAAATAAACTGGGCACACTGTTCTTGACTTCGATAACTATAATTTGAATTTATGGCGCGGAACTAATAATTATTTACTTTATTTCTACCACTTTGTCTATAATTGTTGTAATTTCGTCTTCTGTTCTTGCCGCGTTTCTCTTCCCTGGACCTTGTATCTGCTTCCAAACTCCCTCGTAGGTTCTGACATTCTGGTAATTCTGAATATTGCTGCTGCAATGATGAGAGCTCCGGGAGCCGGCACTTTTGGCACTCCTCCCATCGGCTGAACTTATTAACATTCCGATCGCACGTATCGGTGGCGAACAGCATGCATTCGTCGGCACAAAAGTTGTAGAACCAAAAATTTCCAATAATTGTTTGATTAAAGCATCGAGACTGCTCAGTTTGTAGCATCTGGAAGCATTTGTTTACCAGTGATGTATCTAATCCGCCTCCTCCAGAGGTATACAAGTCTTGGGGGCTGTGGGTTTTCTGCCTCGACCATGGATCTCGCTGTAAATCTTCTTCGGGAGTGTCAAACCTTTCACCATATTTTCTTTTATAGGAATTAGCAGGACTTTGTCCTCGCCAGTTATCTTTTTCGACGTTTCCTGCATTTGTCTGCCATGGCGTCTGCTCCTGAATGTGGTCATCTTGGGAACTTGAAGTCTGCCAGGCACTACGCTCCATATTCTCCAAACGTGAATCATCGAGACGCTGCCAAGAGGGGCGCTCCAGTCTGGCCGGTTGGTTATGGTACGGCTGTGCATTTCGTCCAAGATTGGTTTGACGCTCTAACGGTCTATTGAGTCCCCAGGAACCACTGCTGCCCTTCAGGTTACCGACTTCAAAGCCTCCTAACCCACGACTTTGATCTACTCGAGCTTCATCGTAGTCCGCGAAAGATTCTGCCTCCCTCTCGGGTTGTGGTGCATACATGTTGCTTCCACCACGCCCAGGGGATATTTCTCCATATGGATTCTCCTCATCGCCATTATAGGACCCTGGTAGATTTCCAAGACATACTCTGCCCGAGCAAGGTCGCGATTCCTGAAGTCTTGCGCGATGAACACTCTGACACTTGGCTTCCGATTGGGGATTGAGATACTGTCGCTGGCGCGTCTCATAGCCACTGCCGCAAGAGCCGCTGCAGGGACCCCAAATGCTCCAGGAACCCAGCTGACACTCAGCACGACCCTGCTGCGGTGATTGATAAACGTTCCTACCGAATCCTTGATCTGGGTCTAATTCTGGGTCGATCTCTGGGTCTATGTTCCTCATTATACTGTTCTGGTCACACATCTCACCCTCGCATTCGCGCTCTTCATATTGGGGAACATTACAGTTATAGATCTTGGCTAGCTCCGGTTGTTTGTAGACCCGCCTCCTATACTGCATCCCAGCGCCACATTTTGAGGAGCAGTCACTCCAGCCCGACCAGGGATGTGTAAGACATTCTCTGGGAACATCCGCATCATTATTGGCTAAGCGATATATAAGAAGAAGTCGTTAATGAACAGGGTATTCAGTAGTCCACTTACAATCTTCATCCGCACAACGTCTCTCATAAATTCGCTGACGCTTAATTGTCAGATAGGCCATGGGCTTCATGGGATCTCCGTTTTCATCATAGAAAGGCGAACGTGGATCATTGGGAAAGTCGGAGCGCATGCGTCTAATAACATCCGGAGGAACTTGCGGCTGATCGGGTGACTAGCAAGACAGAACAAAATAAACTTTGTATCAAAAGAAAACTCATAATTAACTACCGTATAGGTGGGACCCGCATCTGTGCCTACATCCCAAGGGTACAACTGGATAACCTTCTCGTCTAACCAGGTGCAGTTCCGCAGACAAAGCTCCAAACCACTTATGCCCACTATCCAGTCTGGCGATGGTTCAATCTTGGAGGCAAAAGAGATCATGTGATGCAACGGATCCACCCTCACAGAGGCTGAGGTCTTGCTGTTTATGTTTGGAAATGAGGGACCGCGAGCCTTGATTATGGTACGTATCTTCTGATCCTTTTAAAATAACTTTAATTAACTTCACATTCAGCCAGCTGGTCATCCTTCAGAATACCTTGAAATTGTTGCTAAACTCTCGCTCTAACAGTCGAGAACTACAGTGTTCTGCATATTGCTTCATAGCCTCGTTGGCCAGGGCTCCGGCTTCCCAAAAACGATAGTCTGCGCTGTGAGCCGCTCCAACCAACTCACAGAATCGTGTTTCCCAGCTGCGAGCAGGAAAATCCCTTGGATGCAGATTTCGCGACCAAACGCCCTCGAAGATTAGCTTTAAAAATGGATGAGACGGATATTACTGGTATCATAAGATCGTTTAGACTGACCTCGTAGCGCGCTTCGTCGCAGGCACAGCATGGGGCCTCCGCAGAAGGTGCCGACGGTTGGCTTTCCACATCGTCCGTGGTCTCAGGGCAGATGCGTCGAGTTAATCCTCCATCGTCCATGTGCCATACATCACGATGCTGCAGAACAGTGGCCCGTATCAGGACGCAACCACTTTCGGGATTTGTGGGTGCCACCCAGGTAAGATGCATGTGGGTTTTTGGATTCGTATTAGTGTTCTCCACCATGTTAATGCAATTTGGACTAAAGCGGGTTTCTATAGTATCACTTAGCTCAAATCGTCCTAGATCATCATTGTAGTTGTAATCTCCGTTCTCGTTCTCCAGAGCCAGAATAAAGCTGATGTACCGATGCCCATTGAATGCATTTAGGGAGACTTAGAAAAACACGAATCTGAGCAACACTCTGAGCAAGACTACATATAAGCTAAGCGCGGCCCTTATCAGCGGCCTTGAAATTCAACAAATTCGCAAGGGCCTCCGATAAGAATTCATGTGCCGCACTTTGTTTAGTAAACAAAAAACATTGCGAAATCTAGTCGGTAGCCTTCAGATTTCTCTCTGAATGTCTAACACTAGTTGAACAATCATGAATGGCCCACGAAGTTCAAGCGCAAGGCCATTGAACTCTCCGCTCACCGTTGTACTCCTGACCGAGAATGTACGTTTCCGGATTACCCGACACGCTTATCACGTAATTTTCATCCACGGGGGACTTGGGCGTGGCCGTATTCGACGGACGCCGTGTGCAAATCAAGGAGTAAACATCTCCAAGGAAAAAAATAAGAAGAACTAGCTCCACGATAGGAGCAGCACATGACCGCCACATTTTCTGTGTTTAGGGAACTTTAGTCGCTTGGACCTTTTAATGCAAGCAACGGTTTGGAACTGAGACGGGGTCCCCAAAATCATTCGCCAAAAGCCAGAAGAGAGAGTCGAATCTGGACTGATAAGCCAGAGTGCGGCTTATTTTTCTGACCCACTGATACAAATATATAGTGCATGGAGCTCTTATCACGCCAATACGCCGGACGCCGGAAAACTGTCCAGACTTTGTAAGAGAAGAAAACCAAGGAACTTCTCTTGGAAGACTATAAAGAGTTGAGTTAAATATTTATTGATTCTTTTCAATGAATGCTTATATAAAATTTATGTTTTAGCCACCATACCGACCTCTTCTCTGTGAGTCATATCTGTTCCTCGTTTGCGTCATGGGATCTTCAATATTTCCTGCTATTTCCTCGGGTCTGTAATCTCCTCTCTGGTCAAAGGACTCTCTTGGCGAATCCGGATATCTGGATCTGTAGGTGGGTTCCCTGATTTGGCTAAAGGATTCACCTTCTCCTTCGCCAAATCGAGTTCCAAAATGGGATGAGGTCTTTGGCGTTTCTGAGAATCTGGGTCTGTAGTTCGATTCTTTTGTTTGGCTGTAGGATTCTACTCCGCCCTCACTAAATCGATTATTAATATTAGAGGATACTCTTGAATTGTATGATAATCCCATGGGTTGGCTATTGGACCCTCTCCATCCTCCTGCTGTCTGACTGTAAATTCTTTCCCCATAATCGTGCATCTGATTGTTTTCCGTGGGCTCCATGTTGTTGTGAGGATGCAAACAGGTCCCCTCACAGGCCATCAAAGTTCGAAAGCGGTTCTTGTTCTCGTCGCAGTTATCGGTCGTGAAGATCTTGCATTCGCGGTCATCGCTATCATAAAACCAGTAGTTGCTTACCACCAAAGGATGGGCAAAGCAAGGATGTTCATAGTCGTATGGCTTTTGAAAGCAGTAGTCCTGCACAACATTGAAGCTATCATTGCCTTCGCTGTTGTTGTCTTCGAAGTTTTGTTGGTTACTGAAAGAACGTCCTCCATAAGGAGATTGGGTACTAAACTCGGATCTTAAATTGGGCGGGGAGTAATCATTGTTGCCATATCCCGGGCGGTTCCCTACTAATTGGTCATTTGTGTAGCTATTAGAGGGGGAGAATCCAGAGTCCAGAGGCTGTCTCCGATTGGAATCATACCCTCTATTGCTAGGTGGGCTATTAAAAGAGTTTCTATCCTGATTGTCTTCCGAGTTATCCCCTATATCGAATGGCGGTCTATTGATATTGTTCAAGTTCGAGTTGAACCCCTTTCTGTTCCAGGTTTGAATACCAGATGACGGATTGGCATTATCCTGCCGGTTGATCCATGTCGGTCTCCGAGGGTCTAAGCCATTCTGCTCTGCTTCGCCGAAAGGATCCGCTTCAGGAAGGCCGTCCATTTCACCAACATCGGGAATTGTGCCACCACAGTTGGGCCCCACACATTCTCTGGTTTCTTCCAGTGGCAGTCGCATCACGGACATACACCTCTGCCTGGCCTGAGGATTATAGAAGTCGCGGGTGCGAGTGGAAATCCCCCTGCCGCAGGTTTTGGAGCACGGTGACCATTGAGTCCATCTGTTGATTTGGCACTCTGCAGATGAACCGCCTCCCAGAGGGCTTTCCATGTCTTTTGCGGAATCTTCATCAGGCAGTTCCTCATCCATTCGACCGCATTGTGTTCCCTGGCATTGGCGAGTCTCTTCCAGTCGAGTCTTGCAGTTGTAGTTGGCTGCACGGCTGGGATTCTTGTAACTGCGTTGGCGCTGCGAAAGCCCCGCACCACAGCGTGTACTGCACTGTGTCCATTCGTTCCAGGGATGCACAGCACACTCCAAGGGTCCTTCCTGGGCAACTAGTGGACCAATTTAAGATTAATCATCTTTAAATGTTATTATTTTTCTTACCTTCATCACATTCCCGAATGTAAAGCTTTTTTCTGGTTAAGTAAAGAGTGGCTAGTGGCTTTAATGGAACACCTGATGGATCATAAAACGGGGAACGATAGTCACTGGGATATGAGGAGGTTATGCGGCGTATCACATCCGGAGGAATCTGAGGCTGATCCGGTGACTGAAAAAAAAAGGGAACTTTACATTCCGCACGACTGGTCTTAGCTTTTTTTTTACCATGTAGGATGGTCCTGAATCAGTGCCGATATCCCAGGGAAAAAGGTTCAATACCTTTCGTTCCAGCCAGGTACAGTTGCTCAGACAAAGCTCTAGACCAGCTACCCCCAATATCCAATCTGGTGAAGGGTCTACCTTGGTGGCCAGCGAAATCTGATGGTGAATAGGATCTACTCGTGCATTGGCCAGGGTAGTGCCCCAGACGTTCAACCGATGAGATATTCCAGGAGCTTTTATTAAAGTGCGTACATTGCCATTCTGAAGAACCGACAACGATTCGAGTGAGAAAAGTTTAAGCTTTAAGATTTTAAAAGACCCACCTGCGTGTTTTCTCTAATCTCGTTTTCCAGGGTCTTGGTGGAGCCGTGCTCGGCCATTTCCTGCACTCCCTGACTAGCTCGTCCTCCGTAGGCCCAGTACCGATAGCTGTTGCTATGAGAAGCTCCAATTACTTCACCGAATCGGGTCCTCCAAGCCTCGGCGGGAAAGTATTTGGCGTGAGTATTCCTGTTCCATTTTCGTTCTAGAACGATCTGTAAAGACATTTTTTTAACTCCTCCACTGATATAATCCTCTGACTCTTCCTCCCCACGGAACTAACCTCATACTTGGCTTCATCACAAGCACAGCAGGTTTCCAGAGGTGGCGTCAAGATGTTAAGCTCATCGATCTCTTCGGGACAAATCCGCTTGGTCAAGAACCCATCGTCGATAAACCAAACATCGCGATGTTGGACAATGCCGGCCTTGATCAACACGCACCCACTTTCGGAATGACGTGGTGCCACCCAGGACACCTTAATGCTGTTCTTGGCGTTTGTGTTGGTACTCTCCACCATATTCTCACATCCTGAGGCAAACCTAGTGTCCGTTGTGCTAAAAAGCTCAAAGTGACCAGTCGTATCCACGCCACTTAAACTAAGAGATGGATCCTCGCTCTCTATGACCAGAGTGAAGCTGAGGAATTTCAAATTTATTGGACAGGATAACGAAACTAGGAAACGTATATTTTTCTTTACAAAATGTGAATGGACATGATGCTATTCTATCCTTACCATTGTACTGATGATCTGGAATGTAGGTTTCTGGATTGCCATCAATAAGAATCTGAAAATTGTCATCTACCGCGGATCGTTCACCATTAGCGCCTTGAGGCACACGATCGCAGGCTCCCCTCACTTCGTAGGCCAGAAAAAGGATCAGAAATATCCGGCGTAGCATTTCTTCTCGATTTGCGAAATCCCGATGCGAACACATTCAGAGCTCAAAGACAACTTTTGAAAGTTAATCCAGAATATTTGAAATATCATTTTTCTATGTGATTACATAATTGGATTACAATTAATACTTATTACAGCTAAAGAATCTTCATCTCGGCTACAGTCACCACCTGTCGGGATCGTCGTTGCTGGTCAGCAAGCAGGGCATCATCACACACTTCTCTATTCGAACCCGGTCCTTGCACTTGAAGCTCATGTCCGTGTTGAGGAGGGTGCGGGTGCGCTGGCGTACAGCATTGTCGCCACAAGTGGCGGTGCACGGCGTCCAGGCAGACCACTCCGAATAGCGACACTCATCTCGCTCAGGCATCGGATGGACCTTCACCACGTGCCTTCTCTCGCCGAAACCGCGACTGCTTATGGAATACATGTCGTCGCATCTCTGATAGCAGCGGTCCAGACGTACCAAGTGCTTGGGACATGAACGACCGCCGTATTTGGGAGTTCTCAAGACACGTCGCGTTCGCAGCTGGTAACCATCGCCGCAGGTGGCATTGCATATGTGGGACACCCACTCGGAGACCAGGCAATCAACTGGCGGACGGCCATCGTGCTGCAGCTCCTGCTTGTGACGCGGCACGCGACAAGTGTCTTCGCACTCCTCCTTCGACTTAAACTTGTTGCGGTTGGTGTCGCACCGGTCCGACCAGTAGATGGCGCAGTGGTCACTCACGTGGTCATAATACCAGAAGTTTACCACATCGCTGTCCCGGCAGGGACTATCCGTCAGTTGATCGTAGCAGAAACCTGGTACGATGGTGTCGCAGCTGGGATTCGTGCAGTTCACCTCCTCCTGCAACTTGATGTGGCGACAGGGATCCGGACCATCATAGTTGGGATCTTCCACTCCGTAGACCTGATTGTTATTCCAGACCTTGCGAATGCGTTGGCGCTTTCCATGTCCACCACAAGGAGCTGAGCAGGGTGAAAAGTCAGACCAAGGAGTCACTCCACAAACAGGCGGGATAAAGTCCTCCCGGTGCTGGCTGTAGCTTTCAAAATTGCGGAATATCGAACGCTTCTCCGCAGAGCCTCCATTTTCGCCACCAGACTGTTCCTCTTCCGGATCACCGCCTCCATCAGCACCGTTCTCGATGTCACCACCGCACTCCATAGCCTCGCAGACCTTTGTTTCCTGCAGTCGCACCTTGCTCGCCTTCTGGCACTTCTTTTTGGCCTTCTTGTTGAGATAATGGCGGGATCGCGTCATCTCGCCGGTGCCACAGGTCACCGTGCAGGAGGACCACTCGCTCCATTCCGACAGGCCGCATTGCGGATCATCGTAGCCACCCGGGGGAGTGCCACCGGTTTCCTGTTGAGCCTCGACTTCTTCCTCATTGAAACTGGCGCACTTGCGACCCACACAGTTCTTTTCCTCGCGGAGGGCATTGTTGCAACGATGGCGCTACGAAATAGGATAATGATAAGGACCCCTGAAGTGGCACACAACCTCAACTCACCGAGGCCAGCACGGGGTTCTTGAATTCACGTGTCCGGTATTGCTTTCCGGGTCCGCACTTGGTGGTGCACTCATCCCATTTAGACCACGCCTCGGTGGCGCACTCAGGCGGTAGTTGTTCCGCTGGGAATCAGAATTTTATAAATTATGGTATACTATGCAGTTGAAGTTCTCTTACAATCCGTTGATTCGCAGTTCTTTTCGTACAGGCGTCGCCGGTTAATGTGCAAGGTGGCCAGAGGCTTCATCTGGGCGCCAGTGGGATCGTAGAAGGGTGACCGTAGATCATTGGGATAGTTGGACTTGATGCGACGGATAACATCTGGCGGAACTTGTGGTTGATCTGCTGACTGTTAACATAACCATTTTCAGTTTGATTTGTTTATTTAAAGAAATGCAAATACTAACCATGTAAGAAGGCCCACTATCTGTGCCCGCATCCCAAGGATAGAGATTGTGCACTTTGTTTTCCACCCAGGAACAGTTAGGCAAACACAACTCCAGACCAGAAACACCCACTATCCAATCCGGCGAGGGATCCACCATGGAGACCAGCGATATCAGGTGGTGACTGGAATCCACACGGAAAACAGCGAACGTCTTGCCCGTAACATTCGGATAAGCTATGCCCCGGGCCTTGATGATTGTCCGGATGTGTTCGCTCTGATCCTTCAGCTCGCTCTCCAGGGTACGGGTGGAGCCGTGTTCGGCCACCTCCCGCAGTCCTTCACTGGCTAACTCCCCGTACTGCCAGAATCTGTAGTCTATGGTATGGGATGCCCCAATGATGTCGCTGAATCTGGTACGCCAGCTATTGGCCGGAAAATCCTTGGGATGCGTGTGCCGCGACCATTTGCCCTCAAAGGTGAGCTTTAAATAACGCTATTATTAGTTGAATCTTTTTAGATATTTTAGGTATTCTTACCTCATATTTGGCTTCATCACAGGCACAGCAAGGATCCATGATGCTGGGCTGAGTGTCAATGTCGTCCACCTCCTCCTCACACATCCTTTTGGTGAGAAAACCATCGTCCATGAACCACACATCCCGGTGCTGCAGTACTGTTGCCCTCAGCAGGATGCATCCTTGTCCTGGTGTGGAAGGAGCGACCCAAACCAAGTCCACCCGGGTTTTGATATTCGTGTTTGTGTTCTCCACTAGATTGGCACACCTCGGGCTAAAACGAGTCTCGGCCAGATCGCTTATTTCCCAGGTGCCCACTGCATTCGGATTGTCCTCGCTCTCTCCAGTTTCCAGATCCAAAGCCAACATGAAGCTCACGAACGACAGGCCGCCAAAGGCACTGAGAGTAACTGTGTTTAAGGAATTATTTAGGTTACTCCGTAAATATAATTTTATGGAAAAGACCCAACTAACCATTATATTTCTGTCCAGGGACGTAGCTGTGGGCATTTCCGCCCACGGATAACACAAAGTTATCGTCCACCGGTGATTTGGCTGCAGTAGTTCCCGACGGCGACCGGTTACAGGCCTCGATCCTTGCCAAGGCCAGAACCACAAGAAGGACCGGCAGGACCCTCATTCTGACGAGCTACTGGAATAAGAATTAGAGACAAGTTATGCGGCGCAAAACTATTTCTGGTATTTCAGTTTCCAGGCTGTTAATTGTCTTAATTATCCGCCTTCGTATCAAATGCCAATGGCAGCCATTGGGACCCAGTTCCAGCACTGAAATGAACTTGAAATACTAAACGCAGCCTTCAATTAGAGAGCTCCATGTGATATCGAATTCACCATATTGCACTAGCATAGGCATCTATTTTTAAACTGACACTTTCCATTTCCTTTGAGAACCGAATCACAGTAATCCAATTGCCATGCGGAACTTGATGTTGTTTACCCTTTGAATAATAAATCGTATCTCGCATTATTATATGTACATACTTGTATGTACTATAAAGAGCGACTACGTCACTGATTAAATTCAATTGAAAAACGCGCCGTCTGCCTCAAGCAAAATAATAGCCAAAAAGGGTGAAAAAATAACGATTTCCCTAGATTTCATCATTAAAGTCACTTTTAGGGTTTCTTTTTAGTTACTAATATATGTACATTCTAACCTGTTTTCACTTGTTAACCACTTACTATAGCTTAGTATCTGTGACTGGTATTTAATGTATTTTGGGTATCTCTTAGATACTTTTTGGCACTTGTACAGCTTAGTATTGATGGGCCATTTAGCTCTAGATTTTAGAAACTGATGTATATAAATAAGAAACCTCCAACTCGTAGGGCACTCGGACCGCAACTGAATGCAAATTCACACGAGCCGAGTCCGATTATTGGACAGACGACGTGCATCATTACGGGCCCGACGACTGCAAGGGTGAGTGGCTTATGGAGAGCACTACGGAGAGCCCCATTGCTCTACTTTGGCCCCACATTTAGCTTGGATTCCTCTTTGTGGGAGGCTTCGGGTTTGTTTATATTATTCTTTTATGTTTTTGTTCGCTCATTCTAAACAAAATCGCAAAAATCCGGATCAAGCAATCCATGACATTATGGAGTCATGGAGCTAGACTGTCGTGCTTGAGATTTATCATTATTTGTAAAATCGTATAAGCGAATACCCGGTTTTTTCTACAATTTCCAGCCGACATATATTTGATTAGTGAATTCTTTCGAAATTTTAAATAGTTTTTCGCATTCAAAATAACAAAAACAAAACTCGCGCAGTTTTCCAAAAAATAAATATTTGGTAAAGCTATCATGTCTTCTCTACTAAACGCTGCTTCAAATGTTAGGGGTAAGTAGGTTCATAAGAAAAAGCCGTTTGTTCATTGTTGCGAGATCCGGTTCATAGAAAATCGAGCCTCCAGGCTGCGTGCTCAACAATTGGCTGAAAAGCCACAGACTCGGACCGTCACCTGGGTGAGTAACTTTTTTTTTTCGATGTCTGGATGTGCAATGGGAAATACCTTTCCGTTCCATAGTCGAACGCTCCCTCACGTCCTGGAGGATTTGGCAAGCCCGATCCTTGCCCACCGCAGGGATTACCGGCATCGCTTCTACGCAACAGTAGCCGTATTCCGACCCGTAGAGTTCCGGGCGTGAGAACTTCAAGGCCCACATCGCCTATGGGTTCCCTCCGGGGCTCATCCCCAGATCGGGTGAGTATCTGCTCGCTGCCCAACCATTTGGAGGAAAAAGCCAGCCCGAAGCGGAAGGCGCTTGTGGCAGGAGATGGCGACTTGCAGATTTCAAACCAAAAGGATAAAACTAGTTCCCTAGAAGTACTCAACGACCAGACGGACTTTAAGCTCGTAAATAAGCGAGTGCGGTTAGACTTACAGCCACAACATTCGGCTGCAACATTCATTTTGCCTAAAAATAGTAAGTAGTTCCAAACTTTTTTCTTTATATGATTAATACTATGAAAATTCGTTTCGTTAAGAGGGCGCCAAACCCTCAATCTTACGCAAACGTACTACCATTGTGAAGACCGATCGCGCCCATCATCGCGTTTTAGATTTAAACAAACTCCGAGTTGTCGATGTCCAGCAAAAGAAGCTGGAGAATATGCAGTCGGAATTCATGGCAAAAATCCGGTCATTGGGAATTCTAGCCAAGGAGCATAGAGGCACATACAAGTTTGTGGCCATGGTGGTCAACGATAATTGCAAGTTGGTGGTGCATGAGGATGACATGCTGCGCCTGCCCAGAAACATCCGTAAGTTATAGAAAATAAATTGAATACAAATTTTAGAAAATGTTTTCTTTAGCCGTCGAGAGTGTAAATGACTTAAAACACAGATGTAGAAATATTGTGGATACAGGCTTTATGATGTTTTACGATTTCATGCCCATTATACAGCACTCCAAGAGCGACAAGGAGGCACAGGAAAATCGTGAAGTGCTACGCGCTCAACTTAAATCCGCTGTGGTAGGTCCTTACACCTCATACTCAGGAAGCGCTGAGCCCATTCACATCCTTATCTGTTAACAGAACCGTAGAATAAACAGCGTGATCGAAGAGATTGACGAGCTGTGCCGAACAAAGGGCAAGAGAGACGAAGCCCCCAACAGTACGTTGTACCGCGAAATGAATGAGTTGCGCGTTCAGAAGACGAACATGGAGACTCGATACTTCGATCTGAAGAAGGAACTAATAGATCAAATTAATCAGCAAAAAGCCGATTGTGACGCCAAGATGGCGGTGGAGATTTCAGTCCGTGATCATAAAGTCTCGGAATTGAGAAAGTCCCTGCGACGCAGCGAGGATCTGGTTGCAGAGTTGAATATACGTTTATCGGAAAAGGATGATGACCTAAAGACCAGCAACCAAACTATTTTAACATTGCAGTCTGAAAACGACGAGCTTGTTAGGGTGTAAGTGAAAAACATCATACATAAAATGATAAAAATTTATAAAAATTAATTTTTTAAGCAACAACCGCATTCAAAAGAGTATGGAGGACACTAACCTTGGATTAGAACGTGCGAACAAGACGGTCGCGAATCTCGAGGAGAAAATCTCGTACTTGCGAGATGAACTGAAAGAAGCCCGAGAGTTAATTGTCAATCTGCAAAAGCGTCCAGATCCCTTGGACGACAAGAGTATGGGCGAGAAAGATGTGATCATCGCTGACCTTAAGTTGCAGCTCCAAAATTTCGAGCATCACCGGAACATGATGCAAAAACAAGTTAACGCTGCTGTGAAGCAAGTGGCAGAGTTTGATGAGTTGAACGCCAAGTACCAGAGCTCCGCTACTCAATTGAAGTAAGTGGATTCATGTTTAAACATATTTAATGCGTATATCCCAAAACGTATGATCTGTTCTTCCAGTGAGCTCCGCGAGCAGCTGAGGAACTCTGAAGCTAAACGTATCATCCACGCTCGAAACGAGGAGCAACTGCGCAAGGATTTAGAAAAGTTGCGCGATCAATCCAGTCGGGATCAGAAAATGCTCTCCCTACGCAGCGACATGATCAATGACCTTCAAGACAACGAGAGGGATTGTCAGCTCAAAATCGATAAAATATACAAAGAAATAACATCCTTTGAAGAGGTCCGGGTCTCTGAATCAGGATCCGTTCTTATGTTTATACTTATTTCTCGTTGCAGGTAAAGAAGAACCTGACCCTGAAAGAGAAGGAGTTCCGCAACCTTTTCGGAACCCTAACATTTAAGCAGAAGGAGCTTAGACGACAGGATCACGCCATCAAGTTGATGAAGGAGGAAAATTCAAGGATTATATCGCGGCAGACCAAACAGAAGGAACGAAATACTGCCATGCAGGCGGAGATAATTAATCTCAAGAAAATAATGTGAGTTTTGAATAAAACTAATATTTTAATCGGATTTAAATATATTTTTTTTTAAATATTTATTTCTATAAAACAGTAAAATTAATAGATAATGTATCCTACTTTCTGTAAAAGATTTTAATACCAGATTAAATATAAAATGACACATATTTCAATAGGTCTATTGATTAAGAAAAGGTTTGCTAATTTGCTATTACTTTCTAAAAGTATCTCGGAAGATACATCACTATGCTAGGACCTGATCCGGAGCCATGAGTTCATTTTTAATGAAGATTACACTTTAGGCTCCTGGCATTTATTTCCAAAATTCCCAAAGTAAGTAATGGCAAATTCAGCAAACTTTTTAGTGTATTTTATAAGAATAACCATTTGGAACTAACATTTATTTGTTGCAGATTTAAGTATGCGAAGTTAGTTATTGGTACGAACGGTCAGAAATCTTTTGAGGTTGTGCCAGGTGAGTGTAATGACTATTGTTACTTTGGTGCTGCATTGACCCAAATTAAAGACTTAGAGGACGCTTCTATTAATGCACCGAGGCTGCAGCCACAGCCGCACCCACACCCACCGCAGCGCCGGCATCGGTCCATGTCCCTGTCGCATGGAAGAAGTTTCTTTGATCCACTGCAGCGCTTTCACGAACAGCAACAGAAGCTTCTGCAGCGACAACGTCGCTCCACAGACAGCCCCAGAAGAATGCATCAGCATAACCAAGAAGACCGGCAGCAAAATCCGCTAAATATTCCCGCTCCTCAGCAACATTCATCCCAGCAAAATAATCAACTAAATCATCATCTTCACCGTCGACACCGACGTCACCACCGTAACTAATACGGAAATTATTAAGATAGCTTACCAAAATTTGTTGTGATAGTTTGCCAACTGGCATTTGTTTGGTTTTCACCCAGTAAACGTTCTTTAAAGAAATCAGATTTATTTGTCTTAAATGCGGCTAGATGAATAGAAAAGGGGGGCCGGTCATCGATTGGTCCGCAAATCTATAAACTAGAACAGTTAATTGAAATGATTTATATTTTGAGGACAGCGCCGCTTAACAAGTACGACCTTGATTATGAGACGGCAGTTTGCAACTTGTTTTCTGTTCATTTAATTATTTTTAGTTATTTGTACATAAAAATATTGACAACTTCATATTTTGTCAAAAAAAAAAATGTTTGTGATATCGGATTTTTACCAGCTGCTGTGGGATCGTCGGAATTCATAAGCTCAACTGTGTCTCGTAGGTTTCCTAGCGGATAATCTTCGATGCGCCAGTTAGTCACATCGAGCAGCTTGTTAAAGACGGTTCTACTGAAAAGAAAACACGGCACCCACTACTTTGGCAGTATTCCACGGTAGTATAAGATGTTCCAAAAACTCTCATAAAAAAGTTGAATTTGTGTGGTGCTGGTTGCAGTTTAAATAGGTGCAGGAGATAAAATTCTAGAATTACGTCCATTAAGTGTTAAAGCATGCTACATGTTTATATCATCATGATAAGAGCATATTTTGATAAGAAAATCCCCCAAAAAGGGGAACTTAAATCTTCTGTCAACAGCTTTCGTTTAGATGCTAGAATTGGGTTGAAGAATTTTTGTTAATACTACGCCTTGAACTGCTAAGTAACACGATAAGGCAGATTCTTCAGACAATGCTATAATTTGTAGACGATGCACATTGGTTCTGGATCTTGAAAATATGCAAGACATTTCAGTTTTGGTGATTAATGAACGCGTTGAACTCGAACGATTGCAATTTTTCATATCAGTCAACAGCAGCAAGAGTCATAAATTATAAAATTTGGAGATAGCTCAAGAAAACATTTAATAATTAATTGTCGTATGCAGATTTATTTTGTTTAAAAGGAAATTTGTTATAAAAAAATGTACGGATTTCTTACGGAAGAAAGTATTATTAATTAATTATTAAGTATTATTAAATAATAATTATTAAATTCTGGTATAACTTAGTTTTATTATATGTTACTTTGCTTCTGAGCTTGTGTTTTGTCTAGTTGCTTGCATTAAATTTATTGTCTTGTACCTTGAATCAGCCCTAATCCTTAAATATGGATGATGCAGAGTATCAGAAACTGAGCTGTAACGTGGAAGGATCGAGGCAAGAGCAATCAGGATCTGGAACGGCTGTTATTTATACCTCAGCTGGAGAAGAAGTGCGTTAAAATAGTTAAAACTCCCTCTAATTAAATGTTTATTAATTTTAATTTAATATTCAGCTTACCATAAACTGTGATATTGTTCATGAAATGGAATCCCAGACTTCAACTCAAAGAGACAAGTGGGGCAAAGGCGTGGAGTTTCTTTTCTCCTGCATAGCCCTGTCCGTGGGTTTGGGAAATGTCTGGAGATTTCCATTCATAGCTCTGGAGAATGGTGGGGGTGCCTTCCTTATACCCTATGTGATAGTGCTCCTGTTGATTGGTCGACCTGTTTACTATCTGGAGGTGATCATTGGACAGTTTTCGAGTCGTGGCTGTATTTTATTGAAGCTGTACTAAGTTACCTATTATGACTCCGCCACCCATTGGTCATCACCCTCTTGCCAACTATTCAACCCCGCTGCAAAGGTATGTGCACTGTAGGTTGCCACAGAATCTTGGTAATCCCACTAGTGAACTAAATAATAATAATTTTATAAATATTGCCTACTGGAATGCCTGTGGACTTAACAATAAAATGTCTGAATTAGAATTTTTTGTGAAGCTAAATAACATTGACATAATGTTGGTTGTTGAAAGTCGTTTACCTATAAATCTTGGCTCCAACCCTTCATCAGTTAGTCCTTATAACATGGATGGATACCTAATGTACTCCTCTTTCCATCCCTCTAGTGATAGAAAAGGGGGAACTGTTACTTATGTAAATGCTAAACTAAAGCACATTGCCTTACAGCCCATTGAGGAGGAATTTCTTCAATGTGCACCGATCTCGCTACACACTACAAATTCTGAGGAAATAATTATTAGTCCTATCTACTGCCCGCCAATCTTTTCTTGGACCACAGGACACTTTCAAAGGCTTTTTGCACACTTTAAAGCCCTATCCAAAAATTCAAAGTTCTTACTATGTGGAGACTGGAACGCTAAGCACCCTTGGTGGGGTAATCCTAGATCTTGCCCTAGGGGTAGGTCTCTTCTTGAATCTATCCACTCAAATGCTCTGCTGAATGTGCTGGCCACAGGTGGTGCCACTCATTTCCCGTTTGATCAGAGGAAAAATCCGTCAGCTATAGACTTTGCAGTTTATTCTGGCCTTCACTGTGATAGAACTCTCACCCACTCAGTAGTTGATCTGAGGTCTGATCACTTACCAATATTTGTTAAGCTTTCAGTTAGGGGCAATATTGACCACACTCAAAAACTACACCGGCTGCTCCCTTCTGGTTCCAAAATAAAGAAATTTCAGAATACTCTGTCAGAACTTACTCTGTTAAATACAGATATTAATAGTGGTCAAGACATTGAGGATGCGATCGACATCCTAAACCGTAACATCTACCATGCAGCTTCCTTAGCTACTCGCTATATGAATACTCATCACTCTATTCGCCCAGGGTATATCCCACTAAATCATAAACTCCGTAGACTCCAAGATGTTAAGATATATATGAAACGCGTTCAGTTAGCATTGCAAACTCCAACTGCCAGGAAAAATTTCGTGACTGCTTGTAGGCGTTTTACCAAAGCTCTACGTGAAGAAAAACTTAAAAGGACAAATTTGTTATTTAATAAAATTGATCCACTAGATCGCTATCGATTTCAAAAGCTTTGGAAAATCACTAATCATTTCAAAAGACAACCGGAACCCAACTGGCCACTCAAATTTTTTGATAATGATAGTAATAGTGCTAATGACTCATTCACCTGGACTAAAAGTAATGATGATAAATTAAACGCATTTGTTAATCACTTGGAAAAAAGGTTCTCACCAAAACTTACCAACACACCTGAGTTCAGGGCTAAAGTTCTTGCCGTAAAAGAAGAAGTCTGCCTCCAAAAATCCCTAATGGCTGCACCCAGTTGGATCTATCGTGAATCCTTTGACAATGTATCAAACAGCATTGGCGTCCCTTTCCGACCTATTTCACCTAGAGAAGTACAGTCCAATATAAAACTCCTTCAAAACAAAAAGGCTCCTGGACCAGATCTCATTGACAATAATGTCATCAAGTTACTTCCCTATAAAGCTATCCTTTATCTTACCCACATCTACAACTGTATTCTAAGACACGGCCACTTCCCCAGGCAATGGAAACACGCAGCAATCACTATGGTTAAGAAACCAGGAAAAAGTCCCTATGAAGTTGCTTCCTACAGACCTATCAGTCTTTTAGCTGGTTTCTCAAAAATATTTGAAACACTTCTACTGGACAGAATGTTTCATTGCCAAGACTTTGAGCAAGCCATTCCCTCTCACCAATTTGGCTTTAGAAAACAGCACAGTACTGAACAGCAGTTGCTACGCGTAACTCAACACATTTTATCTGCCTATGAGCAAAACTCTTTCTGTTCTGCTGTTTTTCTAGATGTGAGTGAGGCCTTTGATCGAGTTTGGCACGTGGGCCTCCTATCAAAACTAGCTAACCTTCTCCCTTACTCACTATACAAAGTCTTAGAAAGCTACTTAACTAATCGGACGTTCACTGTTAATGGAATAAATGGAGCATCATCCAAAACTGGAAATATTAAAGCTGGCGTTCCACAAGGGAGTGTTCTGGGTCCTATTCTTTATTCAGTCTTCACCTCAGATATGCCCATTCCTGAAGTTATCAACCATAACTCTGTATACAATCCTGAACGTCTTATCAACACACTGTTATCTACGTATGCGGATGATACCATTATTCTCTGTACCAGGAAGGAAGCTTACCAAGCCATTTACTGCAATGAATTTTTCCTTAGTCACATTACTAGCTGGGCCACTGATTGGTGTATTACTCTTAACCCAGGAAAAACGGTTCATGTACTCTTCACAAAACGCTCTACCTCCACCCTAACTGGGCCTAAATCACCTAAGATGAATGGTGTCCTTATTAAAAACGAACCTAAACATAGATACCTTGGACTCATATTGGATAGAAAGCTTGTTCTTCATCACCATATTAATATGCTTGTAAATCGGATTCGCTCAGTTACCATTAGTTTAAACTGGATCATTGGAAACAAAAGCAGCCTCCCTACAGAAAGTAAAATCTTATTGTACAAACAAATTGTTGCCCCCATCTGGCAATATGCCTTACCCATTTGGGGTGCGCTTATTTCTAATACTAATTTTCAGAAGATGGAGTCTGCACATAGCAAGCTATTCCGGAAAATTTCTAAATCCGGTAGATATGTTAGGAATCAAACTATACGTGACCTGTATAATATTAAATCTGTTGAAGAAGTCTACACTGAATCCAGCGGCAGACTTGCAGCCTCGTTAATTTCTCATCCAAATGTTGAGGCTAGACGTATCCTATCTGATCTCTTTATTCCTGATAGACTTGATAGGCCAAGATACAAAGACCAAATTGAAAAACACTTCCTTCCCTTGCGGCAGGTACTCCCGCAACAACAACATTCACAACACTTGCATTCTACCTTTCTGGACCAACTTCCTACTTTAATACGCTTCGAGCAACAGCAACTTGACTTACATAATAGTTTTAAAGCGAAACAAGCGGCTGAAGCCCGAATTGAACGTGAGCGTCTTGAGCTAGAACGGAATCCTTCAATGCGTCCCTCGATGTTTTGGGTAAATACCCTATCCCGAAGGCTTCGTAGTGGTGCTGCCACGCGCTGGGAAACGGCACAGAAAATCATGAATCAGCCAGAATATATCCAACGTTTGATCATGACTCCTCTATCTCCGAGTGAGATTCCGCCACCTACTCCTGAACAGCAACTTGATGATAGGTTAGCCACCTTGAAGCTGCAAATTGAAAATGAGTTAGATCAATTTCTTGACTGTGATCAGCCTAGGGAAGACATAATTACTGTACCCTCTTCCAGCACCTCAAACGTCGTTACTCCACAGATTCCTTTATTAACTCGTCATTCGCCACATTTATCTGATGATCAACTGCTACTAAATCCGGCCATTGCAGCTTTCTGGGACACTAATGAATAATCATCCCGTGTGATGTTGATTGGTTCAACGTACAACGATTTAATTTCGCTCAGCACAACTGATCCTGTTTTTCCCATGTTTCACTAAATAAATAAGGAACTGATTAGTTTAATCTTACTTTACTGCCATCATTATTTATTCTTATCTGAATCAAATCCACATCAACTTATTTAATCCTCCATAAGCAATGTATAATGAATCATCCTGGTTGACTTTCATGTAGCAGCCCCTGCAAGGGATCGTGAAGTATTTGCTGCCAAGATACATGATGGATTCTCAACTTTAACTGAATCCATTACTCATAAAGTCCAAGAATAATCTAGCCAAATATGGACAAAGAATTTAAAATCGTTTTCATCAATTAATTTATTTACATACCAAGGTTGTCTGCCCACCTTTCTATCGATACGACTGGCCATGATGAGGACTCTTGTTTCCCTCTGTGGGATAATAATATTAACCGCAGCATACTGCTACTAATTTGAATTAAATATTAATATTCTTATTTTTCACGACTCCACGTTTTGTCAAAACGTAAACAATAATGGTTACTGAAAATTGTCTCTTCTTCTTATTTTTACTAATTATGCCTACACACTGCGGCTAGAATGAGACCAATATATGCTATACCCATAGAAACCAGACTTTTTGTCGGAAACATTGTCCCTTGATGCTTTAGCAGCATGTTGCTTAACATTTGGATTTGGAAACATTATCTGGCTCTTGACTGGCCAGGCAAACTCAAAACTAATAAGATACTTATGACACTGATTGTCGGGAAAGGCAGTAAAGCCATACCTTTCTCCTTTCTTACTTCTCCTTAAATCTCAGGTACCCTCTATTCTTGGAGATGTTTTATCTTGATACTCCGCCCTGGTGCACCGGCTCTCCAATACGTTCTTCACCTCCTCGTGCTGTGACCTCTGACTTGGCCCTCAGGACTTCAAATCACCGCTTGGATGCTATGCTTAATGTGTCAATATACTTTTCATTTAGCTAACTCAATTATGAACCCACCACTATAACTTTATGAATCTGTTAATTTATCTGTATTACTACTGTCGGGTCAAGCAGCAAGCAACTAATTTAAACACAACAATTAATAAGTAACTGATGTTTTGCTGGTCGCAAGCCGACTCTCTTTCGGCCGCTCGGCTTCGCTACTTCGGCGCTTATAGTTAGCGAGCATCCGCTCAGCCTATTCTGCAAGGTTGGCGCCACTCTCGTTCGTACTTTTACTGCGCTCGCATCCTAAATTGGATTTCAAATATTGTACATAAATCCTAATTTCATGTGCGGCCTGAATAAAGTTTATAACGTTCAAATTAATTAAATTCTGATTTTTATTTACGGCATCGAAAACTCTCGATGACCAAACATTGGTGAACCCCGACGTGATCGTTAATATATTTATATACACATAAACAAATTACTAAAACAAAAACAAAACAATTTTGTAAACAGTGTTATGTGAAATTATCATTATCGAATTATCATACGTGTCTAATAAGTTTATTTACAATAATAAACAAATTATAATATATTATTATATTATACATACATACAGGCATAAACATAACGTTAGTTCACAAGCACACATACATATTTACGATCGCCCGCGCATAGACTTCATACAAACATACGATCCACAACGCAAGTGCATTCGCTCGCACATAGCTTCATATATATATACATTCCACAATTCCGCTACGGTTCTGAGCGCACAGTGGGACAGATCGTGTTCGCCGCGAGCAAATAAAATTTATTTCGGTTGTTCGGAACTAAATATAATAAATCATGAACTCCAGCGGCGCCGTCACAGGAGCACCCACTCCAACCCGGAGTGCAATTTTAAAGTGCAAGACCCTGGGTATTTTCCAGGACTTACAGAGGATCCAAGGAGCTCTTCAGCCTATTTCCAAGGTGGACGATGCCATGCTACACGTGCGACATGGTCAGATAGCCACCATGTTCAGCGACTTCAAGGCCATCCACGGGGAGCTTGAGGATTTGGACATTTTGCAGATCAGCAGTGACCTTCGATGGACTGTTTCGGAGCTCGTAGCGACGATGCAGGCGGAAATTGAGCACGAGACGACCCTTCGCTCATCTCGAATTGCTGCCCACTCCACCCTATCCAACGGAATGTCCACCATGCAGGCTGACCCAGGTTTAGGTCAAAGTTTTCAAGTGCTGCCTCCTTTGCCGCTCCCTACGTTCAGCGGTGGATACTCGGAATGGGCTGAATTTTACTCGATCTTCTCTACCATCGTCGGCAGCAATCCTCGTATTAGTAAGGTGGAAAAGTTGCAAAGGTTGCGATCTTGCCTTCGGGAGTCCGCTTTCGAAGCAGTGCGTTCCTTGGAAGTCTCCGACGAGAACTATGATGTTGCGCTGAATTTATTGGAGAAACGATTTAATAACCGTCGCTTAATATTTCAGGCACACGTGAACGAGATTCTGGGCCTCAGTCTGTTGGAAAGTGGCTCAATAGCAGCGCTTCGAAGTCTTTCGGACAAATTTAATGCCCATATGCGAGCCTTAAAGAATTTGGGAACTTCAGTTCAGATCGCCAGCTGCATCATCGTCCAAGTTCTGCTTCAAAGGTTGGACCCAGCTACCCAGGCCAAGTGGGAGGAGAGTCAAAACTCCTCAGGTTCAGACGCCATCCCTACTTGGGAGTCGATGGCCGAATTTTTGGAGCAGCGGTGTAGGACGCTGGAGGCTATGGACGTGGCCATGGCTGCATACGCCCCGGGCGCTCATGTGGGAAGGCGTCGAGGTGCAAATAATGGTAGATCATCCTTTATTGTTACTAATTCGCTTCCCTCTTCCTGTGCTCTATGCGGTGGATGGTCCCATATAATGTCTGCATGCCCCCGATTTCTATCAATGCCCCCTGAGATTCGCCTTGGTGAGGCCAGGCGACTCGGTCTTTGTCGGAAGTGTCTGCAAACGGGCCATCACATGCGTGAGTGCCTCGCTGCTAGTTGTCGCAGTTGTGGAAGGAGGCATCACAGCCTGCTGCATTTCCTGGAGCCGCCGGCATCTAGCGGCCAGCCTTTGGTTGGTCCTCCCACGTCAGCCATAGCCGAGATCGCCGACCCTGCAGCCTCTTCGCCGTCCACTGCTAATGCACTAGTTGCTCAAGGTCACAGCGGCGATATATCGTTGCTTGCTACAGCGAACATTTTTGTTCGTAGTCGCGCTGGATCCCTTGTTCCATGCCGAGCTTTGTTGGATTCTGGATCTCAGGTGCACGTGATCACTTCCCGGCTGGCAAGTCAGCTGCAGCTCCGGAGGTACAAATCATTCATGGCGGTGTCTGGTATTGGAGATACCGGCTTTGCGACAGATGGATTCTCTGTTGATGTTCTCCTACGTTCTCACTGTTCCGAGTACTCGGCCCTGGTTAACGCCGTCATCGCCGCCAATATCACGGACCTGCAGCCTAGCTTCAGTTTGGATGTCTCCAGCTGGAATATTCCTGGCAATCTTTCTTTGGCTGATCCTGAATTTTTCCGCCCACAGCGCATCGACCTTCTTATCGGAGCCAGTCTGTTTTATGAGCTGTTGTGTGTTGGGCAAATTAAGCTCTCAGCCGGCCTGCCATTGCTGCAGAAAACTCAACTTGGATGGGTCGTGTGTGGAGGCGGTTCACATGTCCAGAGAAGGTCACTCGTTTCCACTGCCCACAAGGATGTTCCGGAGAGCGCAACAATGCTAGATGATCAGCTGGATTCTTTGCTCCGCCGGTTTTGGGAAATCGAAGACTGCTCCGAGCCTATTGTGAAGCGGACGAAGGAAGAGCTAGATTGCGATGCGCATTTCGTGCAACATGTTGCTCGGCTGGATTCCGGCGCTTACGCTGTGCGGCTTCCGTTAAAATGCGGCTCTAAGCTGTTGGGAGAGTCGTACCCCCAAGCCGTTCGACGATTTCTTTCCCTCGAAAGGAAGCTCTGTCGCCGTCCTCAATTAAAGGAGCAATATGCTGCCTTCATAAAGGAGTATCTGGAGTTGGGTCACATGTCTCCAGTCCCTTCTGATGCGAGCGTCACTGGCCAATACTTTCTTCCACACCATTGTGTTTTAAAGGAGGACAGTTCAACAACCAAGCTCAGGGTTGTATTTGATGGATCTGCTGTCACAACTTCTGGGTATTCATTGAATGACGTGTTGATGTCTGGCCCAGTTATTCAGCCAAAGTTACTGCATATTCTGTTAAGGTTCCGATGCCATCGGGTGGCCATTACTGGAGATATTTGTAAAATGTATCGTTGCGTCAGGGTTTTTCCTGAGGACAGCTATCTTCAGTGTATTCTTTGGCGGGATTCCACCCAGGATGAGTTACAGGTTTTTAAGCTGGACACGGTCACCTACGGAACGAAGCCTGCCTCATTTTTAGCAGTTCGGACCATGCATCAGTTGGCAGATGATGAGCAAATAATGTTTCCAAGGGGGGCCGAAATTCTGCGTCGCGACTTTTATGTGGATGATCTGCTTTCCGGAGGCGACTCTATAGATGAAGCTATTAGCATAATGCAGCAAACATCCGCGATCCTTGCCAAAGGCCATTTTCGGTTAAGGAAGTGGTGCCCCAATGTTGCTGACGTTCTGGATAAGGTGCCTGAAGAAGATCGGGAGTCTTTCCTAAAGTTTGATGATGGTAGCAACTTCACAAAGACACTGGGTCTTGCTTGGGATCCTGCAACTGACCGCTTGCTATTTTCTTTTGAAGGGATTCAGTCAATCTCAAAGCCCACTAGGCGCATTGTGCTTTCTTCAGTCGCTCGGCTTTATGACCCCTTAGGCCTTGTTGGTCCTGTAATTTCAAAGGCAAAGATCTTTCTTCAGAAGCTGTGCCGTGAGAAGTTGTCCTGGGATGAAAGTCTTCCTCAAGCTCTTCACTGCGACTGGAATATGATTTGTAGCAGCTTTGGTAGTACGCAGCGCGCCGAATTCCCTAGATGGGTGCTAGCATCGAAATCCGAGGTGGAGGTCCATGGATTCTGTGATGCCAGCATTGAGGCGTATGGGGCATGCGTTTATGTCGTGTCCAAGGGCGCAGGATCTGCAAGCTATTTACTCTGTTCGAAGTCCCGAGTTGCGCCGTTAAAGACTGTTACGGTGCCTAAGCTGGAGTTATCGGGAGCCGAGTTGTTGGCTCGACTTATGTCGGAAGTAGAGCAGTTGAAGGTCTACGTTGGAAAGTATTTTTGCTGGTGCGATTCTGCTGTGGCTCTGTCTTGGATTCGAGAAGAACCCTCTCGGTTTAATGTTTTCGTCGCCAATCGAGTTTCGACCATTCAGAAGCTAACTAGAGAAATGGAGTGGCGGTATGTTCCCACTTCTTTGAACCCAGCAGATATCCTGTCGCGTGGTGCTCTTCCCAATGAATTGGTTGAGAATAAGCTGTGGTCTCATGGTCCTCCGTTTCTCGTTGGATCCCAAGAGACGTGGCCAACCGCGGTCCCATCTGAGAGATCAACCCTGGAGTTGCGTGCAAGGGTCCTGCTCATTCAGTCTCCGTACGTGGATATAACAGCGGTTTCTAAGTACGCTAATTCGTTTCCAGCACTGCAGAGGGTATTCGCTTACGTATACAAGTTTTCTCAACGAATTCACCACAACGGTGTTACGGCTAGCGATATAAAATCTGGAACACAGCTGTTGTTGCGGCTAGTGCAACGTGTGCATTTTTGGGAGGAAATAAAGGCTCTCCAAAATGGAAAAGACATAGCGGTATCCAGTGCCCTTGCCTCATCCTCTCCCTTCTTGGACAAATTTGGACTGTTGCGCGTAGACGGTCGGCTAAAAAATTCGTCGTTGGATTTTGATAGTCAGCATCCAATTATACTTCCAAGAAGCCATCCAGTTACGCGGGCTATAATTGTTGACCTCCATGAGCGAAATTTACATACGGGACCTCGCGCACTGTTGGCAATTATTCGGTCCCAATATTGGCCAATTGGGGGGAGAAAAACCGTGACGAAGGCATTACACAAATGCATCCGATGCTTCCGGACTAAGCCTCGGCTGTTGCAGCACATTATGGCTGATCTCCCGGAGGAAAGAGTTAGCGGCTCCCAGGTCTTCGGAGTCACTGGTGTGGATTTTTGTGGACCGTTCTATTATAAGCCGGAAGTGCGTAATAAGGCTCCAGTAAAATGTTACATTAGCATTTTCATTTGTTTTGCTACCAAAGCCGTCCACCTGGAGCTTGTAAGGGATCTGTCCACAATGTCTTTTTTGCAGGCTTTGAAGCGGTTTATATGCACCCGCCGAAGTCCTCAACATATTTGGTCTGACAACGCAACCAACTTTGTTGGAGCCAAAAACGAGCTAAAGGAGCGATTATTTCTAAGCGAAGAGCATCAACGGTCACTGCTGGAGTTTTGCTCTATGGAGTCCATCGAATGGCATTTTATTCCTCCTCGATCTCCGCATTTCGGTGGTCTGTGGGAAGCGGCTGTTAAAACCGCCAAGCACCATTTTTACCGAGCTGTCGGATCTGCAGTTCTGGGATTCGAGGAGCTGCGAACGCTGCTGTGCCATATTGGGGCTGTTATAAATTCACGACCCTTATTGTCTCTTTCAGAAAATCCTGCAGACCTTGATGTTCTGACCCCGGCTCATTTTTTAACTGGTGGTCCGTCAGTCAGCTTTATCGAGCCTGATGTCACAAAGCTGAACTTCAACCGGTTGGACGGCTGGCAGCGCGTGTCTTTCCTGCAGCAGTCTTTCTGGTCCCGATGGAAGGAGGAGTACCTAAGTCTTCTCCAGCAGCGCTCCAAGTGGCGCGCCTCCGGTCCTGCCTTGGCCCCGAACGATGTGGTGCTAGTAAAGGACGAGAACCTACCTCCGATGAAATGGCCGCTTGCGAGAATAATGGAGTTAATCCCTGGTCGGGATGGTATCTTTCGAGTGGCGGTGATAAAAACCTCATCTGGAATTACCAAGCGAGCCGTGACTAAGCTGTGCCTTTTGCCCCTTAAGGATGAAGTTGGAGTAGAAGCCCCAACTGGGGGGAGAATGTCGGGTCAAGCAGCAAGCAACTAATTTAAACACAACAATTAATAAGTAACTGATGTTTTGCTGGTCGCAAGCCGACTCTCTTTCGGCCGCTCGGCTTCGCTACTTCGGCGCTTATAGTTAGCGAGCATCCGCTCAGCCTATTCTGCAAGGTTGGCGCCACTCTCGTTCGTACTTTTACTGCGCTCGCATCCTAAATTGGATTTCAAATATTGTACATAAATCCTAATTTCATGTGCGGCCTGAATAAAGTTTATAACGTTCAAATTAATTAAATTCTGATTTTTATTTACGGCATCGAAAACTCTCGATGACCAAACAACTACATATAAGCGATCTTTTGTGACTTCTATATTCCTGCCGTTAATTCTAAACCACCAAGTTGCCCGGATACACTTATATACATCTGCGTCTTATTAATCTATTGGATACCTAATCTCCTAACTTCTGCGGTAGCCTCCAACAAACTACTTTGCCATTGGGTATCGGCTCTTCAATTCAATCTCTATCATCCCAGCCCTCTGACCTCTGATTTGGCCTCCAGGATTTAGGTCGTAGCTTGGATTCCACTTTCTTAGTCAACTGAAATTCCTATATTAAGCCTGTATAAATTTTAAGTCATTCTAGTAAATCCATTTGTATTATTCTTTAATGTTATTCCAAATCCATTCCTGCGTTTCTCACATGACTGTTAATGATTCATTTACATATATAAGCCTGTTGTTAATTGCTTTCTATATTAGTTAATATTTGTATAAAATGTATTAGTATAAGTAATTACTGTACGTTAAACAAATAAAAAGCTGAACCCGCTCTAGTAGCGGAAACAGTCCTATTGGTGCCCATCGCAGGCATGCATTGAAAGCCCATCGCAGGCATGCATTGAAAAAAAGAAAAATTGAAAAAGAAAAAAGGCATGCATTGAAAAAATTGAAAAAGAAAAAAGAAAAAAGTTAATACATTAGTTTCGACTGTGGCTAATCTTCACAAGTGATATCATTTTTTTCCGTACTTAATCTACACCTATACTCTGAATCTGATATGTGCACATGTTGCCCATAACACAATCTGAATCAATAATTATATAATGTTGTGGCAATATAAACTATTTTAATCCTATGTGTAGTGTGTGCTTCTAATTTTAACTTTCACTACCAATTTTTAATTTATTTTAAAAACTGTTCCACGTGGATTTTTAATATGCGCATACTACCAAAAGTATCTGTTCTGTGTATGTGGCTGTATACACATGCACAGACTTCTCCACACATCTATTCACTTACATTGCTACTATTTTATTTGTGTCGACGTGTGCAAACTCACCACTGTAATATTACATCAAACTATACTTATGCATTAATCCTGCACCAATACTTTCTTGCTGCACTAATACATCTGACTCCTCTGCCAAAATTACTGCACTAATGCAGCAACCTGCTCTACTACATCTATATCTTTTTATGAAACTATATTTTGGCGCGTGGAGTTACGTAAACCATCATCTCTAACTCAGCAATTACAATATTATGGAAATTATCTTATAAAGAGAATTACGCATTAAAACTACCTTATTACAAAATTTTATTGAAGCTGTACTAAGTTACCTATTATGACTCCGCCACCCATTGGTCATCACCCTCTTGCCAACTATTCAACCCCGCTGCAAAGGTATGTGCACTGTAGGTTGCCACAGAATCTTGGTAATCCCACTAGTGAACTAAATAATAATAATTTTATAAATATTGCCTACTGGAATGCCTGTGGACTTAACAATAAAATGTCTGAATTAGAATTTTTTGTGAAGCTAAATAACATTGACATAATGTTGGTTGTTGAAAGTCGTTTACCTATAAATCTTGGCTCCAACCCTTCATCAGTTAGTCCTTATAACATGGATGGATACCTAATGTACTCCTCTTTCCATCCCTCTAGTGATAGAAAAGGGGGAACTGTTACTTATGTAAATGCTAAACTAAAGCACATTGCCTTACAGCCCATTGAGGAGGAATTTCTTCAATGTGCACCGATCTCGCTACACACTACAAATTCTGAGGAAATAATTATTAGTCCTATCTACTGCCCGCCAATCTTTTCTTGGACCACAGGACACTTTCAAAGGCTTTTTGCACACTTTAAAGCCCTATCCAAAAATTCAAAGTTCTTACTATGTGGAGACTGGAACGCTAAGCACCCTTGGTGGGGTAATCCTAGATCTTGCCCTAGGGGTAGGTCTCTTCTTGAATCTATCCACTCAAATGCTCTGCTGAATGTGCTGGCCACAGGTGGTGCCACTCATTTCCCGTTTGATCAGAGGAAAAATCCGTCAGCTATAGACTTTGCAGTTTATTCTGGCCTTCACTGTGATAGAACTCTCACCCACTCAGTAGTTGATCTGAGGTCTGATCACTTACCAATATTTGTTAAGCTTTCAGTTAGGGGCAATATTGACCACACTCAAAAACTACACCGGCTGCTCCCTTCTGGTTCCAAAATAAAGAAATTTCAGAATACTCTGTCAGAACTTACTCTGTTAAATACAGATATTAATAGTGGTCAAGACATTGAGGATGCGATCGACATCCTAAACCGTAACATCTACCATGCAGCTTCCTTAGCTACTCGCTATATGAATACTCATCACTCTATTCGCCCAGGGTATATCCCACTAAATCATAAACTCCGTAGACTCCAAGATGTTAAGATATATATGAAACGCGTTCAGTTAGCATTGCAAACTCCAACTGCCAGGAAAAATTTCGTGACTGCTTGTAGGCGTTTTACCAAAGCTCTACGTGAAGAAAAACTTAAAAGGACAAATTTGTTATTTAATAAAATTGATCCACTAGATCGCTATCGATTTCAAAAGCTTTGGAAAATCACTAATCATTTCAAAAGACAACCGGAACCCAACTGGCCACTCAAATTTTTTGATAATGATAGTAATAGTGCTAATGACTCATTCACCTGGACTAAAAGTAATGATGATAAATTAAACGCATTTGTTAATCACTTGGAAAAAAGGTTCTCACCAAAACTTACCAACACACCTGAGTTCAGGGCTAAAGTTCTTGCCGTAAAAGAAGAAGTCTGCCTCCAAAAATCCCTAATGGCTGCACCCAGTTGGATCTATCGTGAATCCTTTGACAATGTATCAAACAGCATTGGCGTCCCTTTCCGACCTATTTCACCTAGAGAAGTACAGTCCAATATAAAACTCCTTCAAAACAAAAAGGCTCCTGGACCAGATCTCATTGACAATAATGTCATCAAGTTACTTCCCTATAAAGCTATCCTTTATCTTACCCACATCTACAACTGTATTCTAAGACACGGCCACTTCCCCAGGCAATGGAAACACGCAGCAATCACTATGGTTAAGAAACCAGGAAAAAGTCCCTATGAAGTTGCTTCCTACAGACCTATCAGTCTTTTAGCTGGTTTCTCAAAAATATTTGAAACACTTCTACTGGACAGAATGTTTCATTGCCAAGACTTTGAGCAAGCCATTCCCTCTCACCAATTTGGCTTTAGAAAACAGCACAGTACTGAACAGCAGTTGCTACGCGTAACTCAACACATTTTATCTGCCTATGAGCAAAACTCTTTCTGTTCTGCTGTTTTTCTAGATGTGAGTGAGGCCTTTGATCGAGTTTGGCACGTGGGCCTCCTATCAAAACTAGCTAACCTTCTCCCTTACTCACTATACAAAGTCTTAGAAAGCTACTTAACTAATCGGACGTTCACTGTTAATGGAATAAATGGAGCATCATCCAAAACTGGAAATATTAAAGCTGGCGTTCCACAAGGGAGTGTTCTGGGTCCTATTCTTTATTCAGTCTTCACCTCAGATATGCCCATTCCTGAAGTTATCAACCATAACTCTGTATACAATCCTGAACGTCTTATCAACACACTGTTATCTACGTATGCGGATGATACCATTATTCTCTGTACCAGGAAGGAAGCTTACCAAGCCATTTACTGCAATGAATTTTTCCTTAGTCACATTACTAGCTGGGCCACTGATTGGTGTATTACTCTTAACCCAGGAAAAACGGTTCATGTACTCTTCACAAAACGCTCTACCTCCACCCTAACTGGGCCTAAATCACCTAAGATGAATGGTGTCCTTATTAAAAACGAACCTAAACATAGATACCTTGGACTCATATTGGATAGAAAGCTTGTTCTTCATCACCATATTAATATGCTTGTAAATCGGATTCGCTCAGTTACCATTAGTTTAAACTGGATCATTGGAAACAAAAGCAGCCTCCCTACAGAAAGTAAAATCTTATTGTACAAACAAATTGTTGCCCCCATCTGGCAATATGCCTTACCCATTTGGGGTGCGCTTATTTCTAATACTAATTTTCAGAAGATGGAGTCTGCACATAGCAAGCTATTCCGGAAAATTTCTAAATCCGGTAGATATGTTAGGAATCAAACTATACGTGACCTGTATAATATTAAATCTGTTGAAGAAGTCTACACTGAATCCAGCGGCAGACTTGCAGCCTCGTTAATTTCTCATCCAAATGTTGAGGCTAGACGTATCCTATCTGATCTCTTTATTCCTGATAGACTTGATAGGCCAAGATACAAAGACCAAATTGAAAAACACTTCCTTCCCTTGCGGCAGGTACTCCCGCAACAACAACATTCACAACACTTGCATTCTACCTTTCTGGACCAACTTCCTACTTTAATACGCTTCGAGCAACAGCAACTTGACTTACATAATAGTTTTAAAGCGAAACAAGCGGCTGAAGCCCGAATTGAACGTGAGCGTCTTGAGCTAGAACGGAATCCTTCAATGCGTCCCTCGATGTTTTGGGTAAATACCCTATCCCGAAGGCTTCGTAGTGGTGCTGCCACGCGCTGGGAAACGGCACAGAAAATCATGAATCAGCCAGAATATATCCAACGTTTGATCATGACTCCTCTATCTCCGAGTGAGATTCCGCCACCTACTCCTGAACAGCAACTTGATGATAGGTTAGCCACCTTGAAGCTGCAAATTGAAAATGAGTTAGATCAATTTCTTGACTGTGATCAGCCTAGGGAAGACATAATTACTGTACCCTCTTCCAGCACCTCAAACGTCGTTACTCCACAGATTCCTTTATTAACTCGTCATTCGCCACATTTATCTGATGATCAACTGCTACTAAATCCGGCCATTGCAGCTTTCTGGGACACTAATGAATAATCATCCCGTGTGATGTTGATTGGTTCAACGTACAACGATTTAATTTCGCTCAGCACAACTGATCCTGTTTTTCCCATGTTTCACTAAATAAATAAGGAACTGATTAGTTTAATCTTACTTTACTGCCATCATTATTTATTCTTATCTGAATCAAATCCACATCAACTTATTTAATCCTCCATAAGCAATGTATAATGAATCATCCTGGTTGACTTTCATGTAGCAGCCCCTGCAAGGGATCGTGAAGTATTTGCTGCCAAGATACATGATGGATTCTCAACTTTAACTGAATCCATTACTCATAAAGTCCAAGAATAATCTAGCCAAATATGGACAAAGAATTTAAAATCGTTTTCATCAATTAATTTATTTACATACCAAGGTTGTCTGCCCACCTTTCTATCGATACGACTGGCCATGATGAGGACTCTTGTTTCCCTCTGTGGGATAATAATATTAACCGCAGCATACTGCTACTAATTTGAATTAAATATTAATATTCTTATTTTTCACGACTCCACGTTTTGTCAAAACGTAAACAATAATGGTTACTGAAAATTGTCTCTTCTTCTTATTTTTACTAATTATGCCTACACACTGCGGCTAGAATGAGACCAATATATGCTATACCCATAGAAACCAGACTTTTTGTCGGAAACATTGTCCCTTGATGCTTTAGCAGCATGTTGCTTAACATTTGGATTTGGAAACATTATCTGGCTCTTGACTAGCCAGGCAAACTCAAAACTAATAAGATACTTATGACACTGATTGTCGGGAAAGGCAGTAAAGCCATACCTTTCTCCTTTCTTACTTCTCCTTAAATCTCAGGTACCCTCTATTCTTGGAGATGTTTTATCTTGATACTCCGCCCTGGTGCACCGGCTCTCCAATACGTTCTTCACCTCCTCGTGCTGTGACCTCTGACTTGGCCCTCAGGACTTCAAATCACCGCTTGGATGCTATGCTTAATGTGTCAATATACTTTTCATTTAGCTAACTCAATTATGAACCCACCACTATAACTTTATGAATCTGTTAATTTATCTGTATTACTACATATAAGCGATCTTTTGTGACTTCTATATTCCTGCCGTTAATTCTAAACCACCAAGTTGCCCGGATACACTTATATACATCTGCGTCTTATTAATCTATTGGATACCTAATCTCCTAACTTCTGCGGTAGCCTCCAACAAACTACTTTGCCATTGGGTATCGGCTCTTCAATTCAATCTCTATCATCCCAGCCCTCTGACCTCTGATTTGGCCTCCAGGATTTAGGTCGTAGCTTGGATTCCACTTTCTTAGTCAACTGAAATTCCTATATTAAGCCTGTATAAATTTTAAGTCATTCTAGTAAATCCATTTGTATTATTCTTTAATGTTATTCCAAATCCATTCCTGCGTTTCTCACATGACTGTTAATGATTCATTTACATATATAAGCCTGTTGTTAATTGCTTTCTATATTAGTTAATATTTGTATAAAATGTATTAGTATAAGTAATTACTGTACGTTAAACAAATAAAAAGCTGAACCCGCTCTAGTAGCGGAAACAGTCCTATTGGTGCCCATCGCAGGCATGCATTGAAAAAAAAAATTGAAAAAGAAAAAAGGCATGCATTGAAAAAATTGAAAAAGAAAAAAGTTAATACATTAGTTTCGACTGTGGCTAATCTTCACAAGTGATATCATTTATTTCCGTACTTAATCTACACCTATACTCTGAATCTGATATGTGCACATGTTGCCCATAACACAATCTGAATCAATAATTATATAATGTTGTGGCAATATAAACTATTTTAATCCTATGTGTAGTGTGTGCTTCTAATTTTAACTTTCACTACCAATTTTTAATTTATTTTAAAAACTGTTCCACGTGGATTTTTAATATGCGCATACTACCAAAAGTATCTGTTCCGTGTATGTGGCTGTATACACATGCACAGACTTCTCCACACATCTATTCACTTACATTGCTACTATTTTATTTGTGTCGACGTGTGCAAACTCACCACTGTAATATTACATCAAACTATACTTATGCATTAATCCTGCACCAATACTTTCTTGCTGCACTAATACATCTGACTCCTCTGCCAAAATTACTGCACTAATGCAGCAACCTGCTCTACTACATCTATATCTTTTTATGAAACTATATTTTGGCGCGTGGAGTTACGTAAACCATCATCTCTAACTCAGCAATTACAATATTATGGATCTTATCTTATAAAGAGAATTACGCATTAAAACTACCTTATTACAAAATTTTATTGAAGCTGTACTAAGTTACCTATTATGACTCCGCCACCCATTGGTCATCACCCTCTTGCCAACTATTCAACCCCGCTGCAAAGGTATGTGCACTGTAGGTTGCCACAGAATCTTGGTAATCCCACTAGTGAACTAAATAATAATAATTTTATAAATATTGCCTACTGGAATGCCTGTGGACTTAACAATAAAATGTCTGAATTAGAATTTTTTGTGAAGCTAAATAACATTGACATAATGTTGGTTGTTGAAAGTCGTTTACCTATAAATCTTGGCTCCAACCCTTCATCAGTTAGTCCTTATAACATGGATGGATACCTAATGTACTCCTCTTTCCATCCCTCTAGTGATAGAAAAGGGGGAACTGTTACTTATGTAAATGCTAAACTAAAGCACATTGCCTTACAGCCCATTGAGGAGGAATTTCTTCAATGTGCACCGATCTCGCTACACACTACAAATTCTGAGGAAATAATTATTAGTCCTATCTACTGCCCGCCAATCTTTTCTTGGACCACAGGACACTTTCAAAGGCTTTTTGCACACTTTAAAGCCCTATCCAAAAATTCAAAGTTCTTACTATGTGGAGACTGGAACGCTAAGCACCCTTGGTGGGGTAATCCTAGATCTTGCCCTAGGGGTAGGTCTCTTCTTGAATCTATCCACTCAAATGCTCTGCTGAATGTGCTGGCCACAGGTGGTGCCACTCATTTCCCGTTTGATCAGAGGAAAAATCCGTCAGCTATAGACTTTGCAGTTTATTCTGGCCTTCACTGTGATAGAACTCTCACCCACTCAGTAGTTGATCTGAGGTCTGATCACTTACCAATATTTGTTAAGCTTTCAGTTAGGGGCAATATTGACCACACTCAAAAACTACACCGGCTGCTCCCTTCTGGTTCCAAAATAAAGAAATTTCAGAATACTCTGTCAGAACTTACTCTGTTAAATACAGATATTAATAGTGGTCAAGACATTGAGGATGCGATCGACATCCTAAACCGTAACATCTACCATGCAGCTTCCTTAGCTACTCGCTATATGAATACTCATCACTCTATTCGCCCAGGGTATATCCCACTAAATCATAAACTCCGTAGACTCCAAGATGTTAAGATATATATGAAACGCGTTCAGTTAGCATTGCAAACTCCAACTGCCAGGAAAAATTTCGTGACTGCTTGTAGGCGTTTTACCAAAGCTCTACGTGAAGAAAAACTTAAAAGGACAAATTTGTTATTTAATAAAATTGATCCACTAGATCGCTATCGATTTCAAAAGCTTTGGAAAATCACTAATCATTTCAAAAGACAACCGGAACCCAACTGGCCACTCAAATTTTTTGATAATGATAGTAATAGTGCTAATGACTCATTCACCTGGACTAAAAGTAATGATGATAAATTAAACGCATTTGTTAATCACTTGGAAAAAAGGTTCTCACCAAAACTTACCAACACACCTGAGTTCAGGGCTAAAGTTCTTGCCGTAAAAGAAGAAGTCTGCCTCCAAAAATCCCTAATGGCTGCACCCAGTTGGATCTATCGTGAATCCTTTGACAATGTATCAAACAGCATTGGCGTCCCTTTCCGACCTATTTCACCTAGAGAAGTACAGTCCAATATAAAACTCCTTCAAAACAAAAAGGCTCCTGGACCAGATCTCATTGACAATAATGTCATCAAGTTACTTCCCTATAAAGCTATCCTTTATCTTACCCACATCTACAACTGTATTCTAAGACACGGCCACTTCCCCAGGCAATGGAAACACGCAGCAATCACTATGGTTAAGAAACCAGGAAAAAGTCCCTATGAAGTTGCTTCCTACAGACCTATCAGTCTTTTAGCTGGTTTCTCAAAAATATTTGAAACACTTCTACTGGACAGAATGTTTCATTGCCAAGACTTTGAGCAAGCCATTCCCTCTCACCAATTTGGCTTTAGAAAACAGCACAGTACTGAACAGCAGTTGCTACGCGTAACTCAACACATTTTATCTGCCTATGAGCAAAACTCTTTCTGTTCTGCTGTTTTTCTAGATGTGAGTGAGGCCTTTGATCGAGTTTGGCACGTGGGCCTCCTATCAAAACTAGCTAACCTTCTCCCTTACTCACTATACAAAGTCTTAGAAAGCTACTTAACTAATCGGACGTTCACTGTTAATGGAATAAATGGAGCATCATCCAAAACTGGAAATATTAAAGCTGGCGTTCCACAAGGGAGTGTTCTGGGTCCTATTCTTTATTCAGTCTTCACCTCAGATATGCCCATTCCTGAAGTTATCAACCATAACTCTGTATACAATCCTGAACGTCTTATCAACACACTGTTATCTACGTATGCGGATGATACCATTATTCTCTGTACCAGGAAGGAAGCTTACCAAGCCATTTACTGCAATGAATTTTTCCTTAGTCACATTACTAGCTGGGCCACTGATTGGTGTATTACTCTTAACCCAGGAAAAACGGTTCATGTACTCTTCACAAAACGCTCTACCTCCACCCTAACTGGGCCTAAATCACCTAAGATGAATGGTGTCCTTATTAAAAACGAACCTAAACATAGATACCTTGGACTCATATTGGATAGAAAGCTTGTTCTTCATCACCATATTAATATGCTTGTAAATCGGATTCGCTCAGTTACCATTAGTTTAAACTGGATCATTGGAAACAAAAGCAGCCTCCCTACAGAAAGTAAAATCTTATTGTACAAACAAATTGTTGCCCCCATCTGGCAATATGCCTTACCCATTTGGGGTGCGCTTATTTCTAATACTAATTTTCAGAAGATGGAGTCTGCACATAGCAAGCTATTCCGGAAAATTTCTAAATCCGGTAGATATGTTAGGAATCAAACTATACGTGACCTGTATAATATTAAATCTGTTGAAGAAGTCTACACTGAATCCAGCGGCAGACTTGCAGCCTCGTTAATTTCTCATCCAAATGTTGAGGCTAGACGTATCCTATCTGATCTCTTTATTCCTGATAGACTTGATAGGCCAAGATACAAAGACCAAATTGAAAAACACTTCCTTCCCTTGCGGCAGGTACTCCCGCAACAACAACATTCACAACACTTGCATTCTACCTTTCTGGACCAACTTCCTACTTTAATACGCTTCGAGCAACAGCAACTTGACTTACATAATAGTTTTAAAGCGAAACAAGCGGCTGAAGCCCGAATTGAACGTGAGCGTCTTGAGCTAGAACGGAATCCTTCAATGCGTCCCTCGATGTTTTGGGTAAATACCCTATCCCGAAGGCTTCGTAGTGGTGCTGCCACGCGCTGGGAAACGGCACAGAAAATCATGAATCAGCCAGAATATATCCAACGTTTGATCATGACTCCTCTATCTCCGAGTGAGATTCCGCCACCTACTCCTGAACAGCAACTTGATGATAGGTTAGCCACCTTGAAGCTGCAAATTGAAAATGAGTTAGATCAATTTCTTGACTGTGATCAGCCTAGGGAAGACATAATTACTGTACCCTCTTCCAGCACCTCAAACGTCGTTACTCCACAGATTCCTTTATTAACTCGTCATTCGCCACATTTATCTGATGATCAACTGCTACTAAATCCGGCCATTGCAGCTTTCTGGGACACTAATGAATAATCATCCCGTGTGATGTTGATTGGTTCAACGTACAACGATTTAATTTCGCTCAGCACAACTGATCCTGTTTTTCCCATGTTTCACTAAATAAATAAGGAACTGATTAGTTTAATCTTACTTTACTGCCATCATTATTTATTCTTATCTGAATCAAATCCACATCAACTTATTTAATCCTCCATAAGCAATGTATAATGAATCATCCTGGTTGACTTTCATGTAGCAGCCCCTGCAAGGGATCGTGAAGTATTTGCTGCCAAGATACATGATGGATTCTCAACTTTAACTGAATCCATTACTCATAAAGTCCAAGAATAATCTAGCCAAATATGGACAAAGAATTTAAAATCGTTTTCATCAATTAATTTATTTACATACCAAGGTTGTCTGCCCACCTTTCTATCGATACGACTGGCCATGATGAGGACTCTTGTTTCCCTCTGTGGGATAATAATATTAACCGCAGCATACTGCTACTAATTTGAATTAAATATTAATATTCTTATTTTTCACGACTCCACGTTTTGTCAAAACGTAAACAATAATGGTTACTGAAAATTGTCTCTTCTTCTTATTTTTACTAATTATGCCTACACACTGCGGCTAGAATGAGACCAATATATGCTATACCCATAGAAACCAGACTTTTTGTCGGAAACATTGTCCCTTGATGCTTTAGCAGCATGTTGCTTAACATTTGGATTTGGAAACATTATCTGGCTCTTGACTGGCCAGGCAAACTCAAAACTAATAAGATACTTATGACACTGATTGTCGGGAAAGGCAGTAAAGCCATACCTTTCTCCTTTCTTACTTCTCCTTAAATCTCAGGTACCCTCTATTCTTGGAGATGTTTTATCTTGATACTCCGCCCTGGTGCACCGGCTCTCCAATACGTTCTTCACCTCCTCGTGCTGTGACCTCTGACTTGGCCCTCAGGACTTCAAATCACCGCTTGGATGCTATGCTTAATGTGTCAATATACTTTTCATTTAGCTAACTCAATTATGAACCCACCACTATAACTTTATGAATCTGTTAATTTATCTGTATTACTACATATAAGCGATCTTTTGTGACTTCTATATTCCTGCCGTTAATTCTAAACCACCAAGTTGCCCGGATACACTTATATACATCTGCGTCTTATTAATCTATTGGATACCTAATCTCCTAACTTCTGCGGTAGCCTCCAACAAACTACTTTGCCATTGGGTATCGGCTCTTCAATTCAATCTCTATCATCCCAGCCCTCTGACCTCTGATTTGGCCTCCAGGATTTAGGTCGTAGCTTGGATTCCACTTTCTTAGTCAACTGAAATTCCTATATTAAGCCTGTATAAATTTTAAGTCATTCTAGTAAATCCATTTGTATTATTCTTTAATGTTATTCCAAATCCATTCCTGCGTTTCTCACATGACTGTTAATGATTCATTTACATATATAAGCCTGTTGTTAATTGCTTTCTATATTAGTTAATATTTGTATAAAATGTATTAGTATAAGTAATTACTGTACGTTAAACAAATAAAAAGCTGTACCCGCTCTAGTAGCTGAAACAGTCCTATTGGTGCCCATCGCAGGCATGCATTGAACAGAAAAAAAATTGAAAAAAAAAAAAAGGCATGCATTGAAAAAATTGAAAAAGAAAAAAGTTAATACATTAGTTTCGACTGTGGCTAATCTTCACAAGTGATATCATTTATTTCCGTACTTAATCTACACCTATACTCTGAATCTGATATGTGCACATGTTGCCCATAACACAATCTGAATCAATAATTATATAATGTTGTGGCAATATAAACTATTTTAATCCTATGTGTAGTGTGTGCTTCTAATTTTAACTTTCACTACCAATTTTTAATTTATTTTAAAAACTGTTCCACGTGGATTTTTAATATGCGCATACTACCAAAAGTATCTGTTCCGTGTATGTGGCTGTATACACATGCACAGACTTCTCCACACATCTATTCACTTACATTGCTACTATTTTATTTGTGTCGACGTGTGCAAACTCACCACTGTAATATTACATCAAACTATACTTATGCATTAATCCTGCACCAATACTTTCTTGCTGCACTAATACATCTGACTCCTCTGCCAAAATTACTGCACTAATGCAGCAACCTGCTCTACTACATCTATATCTTTTTATGAAACTATATTTTGGCGCGTGGAGTTACGTAAACCATCATCTCTAACTCAGCAATTACAATATTATGGATCTTATCTTATAAAGAGAATTACGCATTAAAACTACCTTATTACAAAATTTTATTGAAGCTGTACTAAGTTACCTATTATGACTCCGCCACCCATTGGTCATCACCCTCTTGCCAACTATTCAACCCCGCTGCAAAGGTATGTGCACTGTAGGTTGCCACAGAATCTTGGTAATCCCACTAGTGAACTAAATAATAATAATTTTATAAATATTGCCTACTGGAATGCCTGTGGACTTAACAATAAAATGTCTGAATTAGAATTTTTTGTGAAGCTAAATAACATTGACATAATGTTGGTTGTTGAAAGTCGTTTACCTATAAATCTTGGCTCCAACCCTTCATCAGTTAGTCCTTATAACATGGATGGATACCTAATGTACTCCTCTTTCCATCCCTCTAGTGATAGAAAAGGGGGAACTGTTACTTATGTAAATGCTAAACTAAAGCACATTGCCTTACAGCCCATTGAGGAGGAATTTCTTCAATGTGCACCGATCTCGCTACACACTACAAATTCTGAGGAAATAATTATTAGTCCTATCTACTGCCCGCCAATCTTTTCTTGGACCACAGGACACTTTCAAAGGCTTTTTGCACACTTTAAAGCCCTATCCAAAAATTCAAAGTTCTTACTATGTGGAGACTGGAACGCTAAGCACCCTTGGTGGGGTAATCCTAGATCTTGCCCTAGGGGTAGGTCTCTTCTTGAATCTATCCACTCAAATGCTCTGCTGAATGTGCTGGCCACAGGTGGTGCCACTCATTTCCCGTTTGATCAGAGGAAAAATCCGTCAGCTATAGACTTTGCAGTTTATTCTGGCCTTCACTGTGATAGAACTCTCACCCACTCAGTAGTTGATCTGAGGTCTGATCACTTACCAATATTTGTTAAGCTTTCAGTTAGGGGCAATATTGACCACACTCAAAAACTACACCGGCTGCTCCCTTCTGGTTCCAAAATAAAGAAATTTCAGAATACTCTGTCAGAACTTACTCTGTTAAATACAGATATTAATAGTGGTCAAGACATTGAGGATGCGATCGACATCCTAAACCGTAACATCTACCATGCAGCTTCCTTAGCTACTCGCTATATGAATACTCATCACTCTATTCGCCCAGGGTATATCCCACTAAATCATAAACTCCGTAGACTCCAAGATGTTAAGATATATATGAAACGCGTTCAGTTAGCATTGCAAACTCCAACTGCCAGGAAAAATTTCGTGACTGCTTGTAGGCGTTTTACCAAAGCTCTACGTGAAGAAAAACTTAAAAGGACAAATTTGTTATTTAATAAAATTGATCCACTAGATCGCTATCGATTTCAAAAGCTTTGGAAAATCACTAATCATTTCAAAAGACAACCGGAACCCAACTGGCCACTCAAATTTTTTGATAATGATAGTAATAGTGCTAATGACTCATTCACCTGGACTAAAAGTAATGATGATAAATTAAACGCATTTGTTAATCACTTGGAAAAAAGGTTCTCACCAAAACTTACCAACACACCTGAGTTCAGGGCTAAAGTTCTTGCCGTAAAAGAAGAAGTCTGCCTCCAAAAATCCCTAATGGCTGCACCCAGTTGGATCTATCGTGAATCCTTTGACAATGTATCAAACAGCATTGGCGTCCCTTTCCGACCTATTTCACCTAGAGAAGTACAGTCCAATATAAAACTCCTTCAAAACAAAAAGGCTCCTGGACCAGATCTCATTGACAATAATGTCATCAAGTTACTTCCCTATAAAGCTATCCTTTATCTTACCCACATCTACAACTGTATTCTAAGACACGGCCACTTCCCCAGGCAATGGAAACACGCAGCAATCACTATGGTTAAGAAACCAGGAAAAAGTCCCTATGAAGTTGCTTCCTACAGACCTATCAGTCTTTTAGCTGGTTTCTCAAAAATATTTGAAACACTTCTACTGGACAGAATGTTTCATTGCCAAGACTTTGAGCAAGCCATTCCCTCTCACCAATTTGGCTTTAGAAAACAGCACAGTACTGAACAGCAGTTGCTACGCGTAACTCAACACATTTTATCTGCCTATGAGCAAAACTCTTTCTGTTCTGCTGTTTTTCTAGATGTGAGTGAGGCCTTTGATCGAGTTTGGCACGTGGGCCTCCTATCAAAACTAGCTAACCTTCTCCCTTACTCACTATACAAAGTCTTAGAAAGCTACTTAACTAATCGGACGTTCACTGTTAATGGAATAAATGGAGCATCATCCAAAACTGGAAATATTAAAGCTGGCGTTCCACAAGGGAGTGTTCTGGGTCCTATTCTTTATTCAGTCTTCACCTCAGATATGCCCATTCCTGAAGTTATCAACCATAACTCTGTATACAATCTTGAACGTCTTATCAACACACTGTTATCTACGTATGCGGATGATACCATTATTCTCTGTACCAGGAAGGAAGCTTACCAAGCCATTTACTGCAATGAATTTTTCCTTAGTCACATTACTAGCTGGGCCACTGATTGGTGTATTACTCTTAACCCAGGAAAAACGGTTCATGTACTCTTCACAAAACGCTCTACCTCCACCCTAACTGGGCCTAAATCACCTAAGATGAATGGTGTCCTTATTAAAAACGAACCTAAACATAGATACCTTGGACTCATATTGGATAGAAAGCTTGTTCTTCATCACCATATTAATATGCTTGTAAATCGGATTCGCTCAGTTACCATTAGTTTAAACTGGATCATTGGAAACAAAAGCAGCCTCCCTACAGAAAGTAAAATCTTATTGTACAAACAAATTGTTGCCCCCATCTGGCAATATGCCTTACCCATTTGGGGTGCGCTTATTTCTAATACTAATTTTCAGAAGATGGAGTCTGCACATAGCAAGCTATTCCGGAAAATTTCTAAATCCGGTAGATATGTTAGGAATCAAACTATACGTGACCTGTATAATATTAAATCTGTTGAAGAAGTCTACACTGAATCCAGCGGCAGACTTGCAGCCTCGTTAATTTCTCATCCAAATGTTGAGGCTAGACGTATCCTATCTGATCTCTTTATTCCTGATAGACTTGATAGGCCAAGATACAAAGACCAAATTGAAAAACACTTCCTTCCCTTGCGGCAGGTACTCCCGCAACAACAACATTCACAACACTTGCATTCTACCTTTCTGGACCAACTTCCTACTTTAATACGCTTCGAGCAACAGCAACTTGACTTACATAATAGTTTTAAAGCGAAACAAGCGGCTGAAGCCCGAATTGAACGTGAGCGTCTTGAGCTAGAACGGAATCCTTCAATGCGTCCCTCGATGTTTTGGGTAAATACCCTATCCCGAAGGCTTCGTAGTGGTGCTGCCACGCGCTGGGAAACGGCACAGAAAATCATGAATCAGCCAGAATATATCCAACGTTTGATCATGACTCCTCTATCTCCGAGTGAGATTCCGCCACCTACTCCTGAACAGCAACTTGATGATAGGTTAGCCACCTTGAAGCTGCAAATTGAAAATGAGTTAGATCAATTTCTTGACTGTGATCAGCCTAGGGAAGACATAATTACTGTACCCTCTTCCAGCACCTCAAACGTCGTTACTCCACAGATTCCTTTATTAACTCGTCATTCGCCACATTTATCTGATGATCAACTGCTACTAAATCCGGCCATTGCAGCTTTCTGGGACACTAATGAATAATCATCCCGTGTGATGTTGATTGGTTCAACGTACAACGATTTAATTTCGCTCAGCACAACTGATCCTGTTTTTCCCATGTTTCACTAAATAAATAAGGAACTGATTAGTTTAATCTTACTTTACTGCCATCATTATTTATTCTTATCTGAATCAAATCCACATCAACTTATTTAATCCTCCATAAGCAATGTATAATGAATCATCCTGGTTGACTTTCATGTAGCAGCCCCTGCAAGGGATCGTGAAGTATTTGCTGCCAAGATACATGATGGATTCTCAACTTTAACTGAATCCATTACTCATAAAGTCCAAGAATAATCTAGCCAAATATGGACAAAGAATTTAAAATCGTTTTCATCAATTAATTTATTTACATACCAAGGTTGTCTGCCCACCATTCTATCGATACGACTGGCCATGATGAGGACTCTTGTTTCCCTCTGTGGGATAATAATATTAACCGCAGCATACTGCTACTAATTTGAATTAAATATTAATATTCTTATTTTTCACGACTCCACGTTTTGTCAAAACGTAAACAATAATGGTTACTGAAAATTGTCTCTTCTTCTTATTTTTACTAATTATGCCTACACACTGCGGCTAGAATGAGACCAATATATGCTATACCCATAGAAACCAGACTTTTTGTCGGAAACATTGTCCCTTGATGCTTTAGCAGCATGTTGCTTAACATTTGGATTTGGAAACATTATCTGGCTCTTGACTGGCCAGGCAAACTCAAAACTAATAAGATACTTATGACACTGATTGTCGGGAAAGGCAGTAAAGCCATACCTTTCTCCTTTCTTACTTCTCCTTAAATCTCAGGTACCCTCTATTCTTGGAGATGTTTTATCTTGATACTCCGCCCTGGTGCACCGGCTCTCCAATACGTTCTTCACCTCCTCGTGCTGTGACCTCTGACTTGGCCCTCAGGACTTCAAATCACCGCTTGGATGCTATGCTTAATGTGTCAATATACTTTTCATTTAGCTAACTCAATTATGAACCCACCACTATAACTTTATGAATCTGTTAATTTATCTGTATTACTACATATAAGCGATCTTTTGTGACTTCTATATTCCTGCCGTTAATTCTAAACCACCAAGTTGCCCGGATACACTTATATACATCTGCGTCTTATTAATCTATTGGATACCTAATCTCCTAACTTCTGCGGTAGCCTCCAACAAACTACTTTGCCATTGGGTATCGGCTCTTCAATTCAATCTCTATCATCCCAGCCCTCTGACCTCTGATTTGGCCTCCAGGATTTAGGTCGTAGCTTGGATTCCACTTTCTTAGTCAACTGAAATTCCTATATTAAGCCTGTATAAATTTTAAGTCATTCTAGTAAATCCATTTGTATTATTCTTTAATGTTATTCCAAATCCATTCCTGCGTTTCTCACATGACTGTTAATGATTCATTTACATATATAAGCCTGTTGTTAATTGCTTTCTATATTAGTTAATATTTGTATAAAATGTATTAGTATAAGTAATTACTGTACGTTAAACAAATAAAAAGCTGAACCCGCTCTAGTAGCGGAAACAGTCCTATTGGTGCCCATCGCAGGCATGCATTGAAAAAGAAAAGAAAATTGAAAAGAAAAAGAAAGAAAAAATTGAAAAAGAAAAAAAAGAAAATTGAAAATGAAAAGTTAATACATTAGTTTCGACTGTGGCTAATTCTTGCTTACGTGAAAACCCTTATTATTGTGCTTAATCTACACCTGCACCCTGAATCCGCCAAGTGCATATATTTGACCATAACCCTATTTGAATCAAATATAACATATATGTTGTGACAAATATACAATCTTAATCCTCTGATTAGTGAGTGCTCCTAATTCTAAATTCTTGCAACAAATTTATTAACTATTTTAATAAATACTGTACCACGTGGAATTTTTAATTTACATATACTACTCTAGTAGCATTGTGTGCGTGTAGTAGTATACATATAGCCAGTTACTTCATACATTACTACACTTACATCGTTTCCCATTACAATCATATTTCATTGTATTGGTAAACTCACCACTGCACCATTACATCAAACGCCACCAATACTCCTTATAGTTCCATCTCATTACACTGTATCACTCCATCCTACTGCATCATTACATTTTAATTGCACCATTATATTACCATCCCTTACATAATTGTGTATTGCACATGAAAAGATGGAAGCTGCTACCACTAAACCCAGCATTAATAACAAAGTGGATCTCAACATGGAAGAAGATGGAGTCAACTCTAATGGAAATGTGGATGCACTATCAGTGTCCATTGCCAGCTCCCCTAGTTCCTTTGAAAAAAGTGTCACTACATCACCTAGGCTTTCCTGGTTCTCTTCTGGCTCTAACCCGGCTCCAAGTGACTGCACAGCTATTAATAATCTAGCCTCTTTGAATCAGGAAAACTTCACTGAAATGGAGACTTCAGATGCTGACCACATGGAATGCAACACTGATCCGCTATCCACATCTACTCCAAAAATTTCTCGGGAACTCTCCCTGCTTATTGGTAAACCAGGACCAATGTGCAGTAAGAGGAAAAAATCATTCCCACTATCATTATCTCTGCGTAAGCGCCCCAGACGTGGTACTTCTAACCATAACAGAAGCTCTTCTAAGAATACTCTTAAAGGCCCAACCTCTAGTGATAATCTTCTACTGGATGCTAATACAAATGTTACTAATATGCCTGCCACGAATAAAAACTCAGCTAAGGAATCCAACTCTCTCACCAACCGTAAATCTGAATATGAAATCCCGGCTAATTTTCTTCATGATGGACCCTCCACCAGCAAGGATGCTGCTAAACTACTTAGATTGTCATCTCTTCGTGATTCAGAGGATAAAATCCCGGCTATTTTCCTTTATAATGTTACCACCATCCAACCCCTTCTTGACCCTATCAACTCCATTCCTGGTGTTATGGAGAAAAACTTTATTACTACTACTCTTAATGGAAACCGAATTAAAATTATGTGCAAAAACTCCACTACATACCAACTAATTATGAATCAACTAGAGTCTGAAAATAAAGAAATCCACACACACCAATCCAAATCTGATCGCGGGTATAGAGTAATTATTCGTCGGCTCCATCACTCCACACCTTATGATCTAATCCGTAATCACATTAACAATCTGGGATTCACTGTTCGATATATTAACAATATTAAACACCGCCGCAGCCATAAACCACTTGACTTATTTGAAGTTGAACTTGCACCGTCCCTTGATGACTCGAATGGAAAAATATTATCTATTACTATGTTAGGTAATCAAAGAGTTACAATTGAGAGGCAATTACGAAGAATGGAACCAGCCATGTGCTACCGCTGCCAGCGCTTTGGACATACCAAGAATTTTTGCCGTCGGGACTTTGTCTGCCTCAAGTGTGCAGGCAACCACCCAACTACTGACTGTGCAAGTATAAATTTTTCCAATCCAAAATGTGCAAACTGTGGACTTGGCCATGTTGCCAGTTACAAAGGTTGTTCTGTATTTAAGGAGGCCAAATCCCGTCTCTTAGCTTACCGAGCTGATGTTGCCACCAGTCGCCCCAGAATCAGTACTAATACTCAACCTAATTACTATGATAATAATCTACAACAGCATCACCAACTACCACAGAATCCCTCAAAACAGCAACTTGATGTTAATTATGGAAACAATAAGGATTCACAGAGGTCCCCTAGTGATCATAGGGCAGCTACTTTGCCTAACCACCAACCTAAACTCAATAATGCTAACCCCTTTCATACTAAACATGATTCGGGAAAAAGAGTCACATTTAATAACCCTTCTAACAAGTCAATCCATATTCCAAACACACGTAACCCTGCTGAAAATCACTTAAATAAATTCCAACAACAGATTAGTAGAGAACAACGATTCACTCATAACAAACCTGCTTCCAACCAACATAATGTTATGCGTACCACCTCCAATGCCAGTCAATCACTCATACCTGAGGGCTCTTGCCACCCAAAACAAACTCATGCAGCCTTAACTACTCCAACGGGCCGTCCTCAATATTATTGGACCACTCCCTTGCCAGCAAATGATGACCTTTTATTATTAATGAAACAGAGTGTGTCCTCTGTAGGGGAGTTGGGTAAGAAACTGGATTCTTTCATCACTCTCTTTCAAACAATTATTGCTGGCCCCAAGCTGCCCTCAGCTGTTGACAATTAACGTTTTATCCCAACAAACCATTTTTAATAAACACTGGATACTCTATAATATGAATCATTGTAAGTTTTATAACATTGACCTACTGTATGCCTATGACTCAATTACAGAATATGGAATTAATCCCTTATAAACTGAGCGGATCTAACAATGCTATATCTGCTGTTACTAAATTGACTACAAATTACTTATATGAATTGCTTATGAATACTTATACTGATGATCCATACCTTACTGCTGGCTCTCTCACTGTCTCTCTTTTAATCCATGAATAACTCCCACACGCAAGGATCTATGCATGTCATATATACATGTCAACTGTACTTACTCTCTCTCTAAAAGTCTCGCTCTTTGTTCTCGTCTACATCTCTCTAATGCGTAGTTTATTTCATTAAGCTACAACTCTACTTTTTCATGTTGGCTTTGCCCTCCATTCGCTCGCAAACCCTATTTGTATTCAGACGCAAAATTTCTCGTGCAGCACCAATACGACCCAGTAATGGCCACCTTCACTGACCAGGAGGTCTTCATCCCTCCCATCATTGTATACAATGTCACCTCCGTAGATGACATTAGAAGACTTTTAAATCCTCGTCGCCCTTTGAACCGGCAGCACGGAGTTACCTGCATTAATCGGGACAGAGTTAAAATTAGCTGTGACACAAAAGAAGAACACTCTCGAGTTCTATCTAAACTGTACAGTGCTGGTCTACAGGCCCACTCTTTCTTCCATCAATCTAATAACAACCGAAGGTTTATTATCCGTGGGCTTCGTCACGACACTTCCATCTCTCTTATCCAAAGAGAGTTTGGCAAACTCAACTTCACTATTTGTTATATAAAAAACCTTAAATCATACCGTGACGGTTCACCATTGGACATCTTCGTCATCGCACTGACGCCCTTTGATTTGGAGCGGATTAACTCTTTTCTTGCCATTACTAAGCTTGGAGATAGGCGTATTTCCATCGAGCGCCAGCGGAAGCGAGACGAACCCAACATGTGCCATCGTTGCCAACGATACGGGCACACCAAAAACTATTGTCTCCGCGACTACGCCTGCCTTAAATGTGCCGGCCCTCACCGCTCAACGAGTTGCGATCGTCCCAAATCTGCAACCCCCAAATGCGTGAACTGTGGCGGCGCACATGTTGCCAACTTTAGGGGATGCAAGGCATTCATAGAAGCATTGGAATGCTTCTTGGCCAATCGCCCGCTGCCTGCTCGAAACGATCTCCAAGGACTCACTAGTTCGTCGACTCGTCGTTGCGACTCCATTCGTCCCTTGTCTCCACCGACAACTTCTCGACATGCAATCGAAGCAGCAAAGCCATCTCAGTGCCACGATTCTGACTCCTCGTCTTGCGAATCCTCACGACCACCAACTACGCCGAGCCGGAAAACTGATTCAACAAAGCCACCTCGCTGGGCCCAAATACTCGCCCAAGTTAGCTCCACTCACCCCACACCTCAGCGTTGTGAAAATGACTCATCTTTTCATCGTGCTTCGACTCCACCTGCAGCATCGGTCCGAGTGATTGATTCGCCGGTGGCACCTGGCCGGTCACTCATGCCGGCCCGCACTGGCCCTGGCCACTCTGCGCCCCGCCGTCATGGTTCCGGCTCACCATCCCGCAGATCGCCGTCGCCTCCAACTACGTCCCGACGTGCTCTTGTGTCTTCTAGGCCACCTCGCCGAATTTCCTCGACGCCTGACGCCATTGAGCCTGACTCCAGCTGCCCTTCACCGCAGCGACGCATCTCGAGTCCATCCTCCTGCCTGGCTGAATCTCCACCTAGGATATCCTGCCGGGCACTCAAACTTCTAAAACCCTCTCGCCGGTCGCCTGCATCGGCCCAATTGGACTCTAGCTATTCATCGGATGATGCTTACGTTTACAGAATTGATGCCTTTAAAAACTCGGATATTTCTTTTGGAGCGTCTTCCTCTGAAGATTCTTCGTTGGAAGAGGACCTGCTTGGCGCTGTCCAACGCAGCAATCGGATCGTCAAGAAACTTACTAAGAAAGTAGATTCCCTAACGAAATTGGTCAAATCTTTCCAAAACATGGATCCATTCTAATTTTTATATTCTTTTTTAAAATACAAATATATGTTTAATCCATTATAAACTACTCTTTAATCAAAACATAAATATATACCCAATACTTTATAAAAACTACTCCTCAAAACAATACTTTGATTTATTCAATGGTTCATTTTGCAACATTTTGCATTTCTCATCTGCGTGCCTTGGTGGAATCACTTGTATCAGCAGTTGCGTTTTCCTGGCTGATGTGCTGCTTAAATTTTTATTCCAGGAAAATGAGTGTCTACTTTGGCGCTTCCATTTCTTTTTGCCACAACTATATAGGATTTCTAATTGTATCAGGCTTGATAAGTTCCTGTTAATTTCTGCACTCTCGACTCAAATCCACGTTCACAATATTGCTAATATCTAATAATTCTTTGATAATAGATGTCTTGCTGTTATTACTTTTACTTACCGTATGCTCCCACAATTATGCAGCCAACTCTAACCTGAATTCACGCAATTACTAATTTAGAAAACTCTAAACCTGCAAAACTACTAAATCTGTTAGACATACATGACCTGCGCAATATTAAATCTGTTAAACATACATGACCTGCGCAATACTAAATCTGTTGTCGAAGCACGCATTGAACTCAGCGGCAGACTGGCAGCCTTGCTTGAATATACCTAAATTCAAATAGAACAAATTTACAAATATTCTTCCACTGTGGAAACCACTCCCACAACAACAGCAACTGTTTTACTTTTCCGGATCATCTACTACTTTATTATATTTTAATTGCACAATAGTTTAACTTAAAAACAAGGATTCAAACAGAACAAATTTACAATTATTCTCCTCCACTGCGGCAGCTACTTTCACAATAATAACAACCGTCTTACTTTTATGAATCATCTCCTGCTTTCTCATACTTTTAAATTGAACAATAGTTTGATTTAAAACAAGGATTTTGGATCTAATAAATAATCTGAGTGAAAAGTGAGCATCTTAAACCGGAATGGGATCCTTTGATGCATCCTTCGACGCTATGGTTAATAAATTATTCTGGATGACTCTTAATAGTGCTGCTATCCGCTGATAATCGGCACAGCAAATCAGGAATTGGCCAGTATTATTCAGTGATTGATTCAGATTCCACTGTCTCTGGACTCCTTTGTGGTGCTGCTGCGTGCTGGGGAAGATTCCAGAAATCAGGAATTGATCGGAACATCTTGGAAGTGCTTGTTCATGGCTTCACTGTTTCGGTGTGTTTTCGCCACCTGCTTTTGCAGCTTTCGTTGATGGGTCAGCCAGTTAGTTTCTGCTAATTGTAAATGTTTTAAATCACTATCAAATCTGATTAATACAGGAAAAACATAATTACTATACCTTCTTCAAATAATTCGTATGCTGTCTCTTGGATTCCACTAGTAGCTCTTCAGTGTCCACATTCTTCAGTATTAATCTGGCTGTATTTACTGTCTGGAACACCAACCAATAGTCATCCTGCGCATTGTTGACATATTCAAAACAGTGCTCCAATTGTGTTGTGAGCTGCTTGCCCTGCGGCTTCTTGCAGGGGATTGTGATGTAGTCGCTGCCAGGGTGCATCTTGTGTTCTCGGCCTCAATTGAATTGACTCATGAACCCAATATTTATCTGGCCAAATCTGGAATAAAGAAATTAAATCATCTGTTCACCTACCTGTATTACCAAGGCTGTCTGTCCACTTCAATGATGATATGGCTGGATACGCCAAGGACCCTTGACTCCTGTTACTGGATTGCAATTATAAAAAAGGAATTAGCCACAACATATTTGTCATGCTTCCACAAATCCAATATAAGTATGAATGTTTTACTTTTCACGCCTCCTGCTTGCCAAATGTAAACAATAATGGCCACGGAAAATTTTCTTCTTCTTCGTGCCATTCACATATACAAACCTATGCCCTCTACTCTTCTGTTAGAATGAGATCAATATACACTATATTCATAGAATTTGGATTTCTCTTTGGAAACAATGTTCCCAGTTACTTCAGCAACTTGTTGCTAAGCATTTGGATTTGGAAACACTATCTGACCCTTGACTGGTCAGGCAAACTCAAACTAATAAGATACTTATGACACTGATTTGTCGGGAAAGGCAGCAAAACCATACCTTTCTCTTTTTAACTACTCTCTATAATCTCAGGTACCCTCTTCTGGCTATTAACTATTTGACTCAGCTATTAGATGTCTTATCCTGATACTTCGCCTTGGCGCACTGGCTTTCCAATACTTTCTCTACCTCCTTGTCTGTGATCACTGACTTGGCCCTCAGGACTGTAAATCACTGCCTGGACGTTACACTCAATGCTCTATATGTTTACTATCACGAATCTGCTGCCTCTACTTAATGAAGCTGTTACACATCTATACTGCTGTTAATCCTATGCGACCATGCTACTTGGCCTCAACTGTGATTTCTAATTACCTAATCTTCAATCTCTGAGTATTGGATACCTAATCTTTTTACTCCTGTGGTATCTCCCAACCAACTACTTTGCCGTGGTGTACTGGCTTTCCAATTCTAACTTCATTATCCCAGCTCTCGGACCTCTGATTTGGCCTCCAGGATTCAGGTCGAAGTTTGGATTTTATTTTCTTAGTCAATATTAATTTTCTATATTAAATCTGTATAAATTTAAATTACTCCAGTTAATCCTTCTGTATTATTCTTTAATGTTAATCTAAATTTTGTTCCTGAATGTCTACATGACTGTTAGTGATTCATTTATATATATAAGCCTGTTGTTAATTGCTTCCTATATTAGTTAATATTTGTATAAAATGTATTAGTATAAGTAATTACTGTATGTTAAACAAATAAAAAGCTGTACCCGCTCTAGTAGCGGAAACAGTCCTATTGGTGCCCATCGCAGGCATGCATTGAAATAAATAAAGAAAAAGGCATGCATTGAAAAAAGAAAAGAAAAAAGGCATGCATTGAAAAAATTGAAAAAGAAAAAAGTTAATACATTAGTTTCGACTGTGGCTAATTTTCACAAGTGATATCATTTATTTCCGTACTTAATCTACACCTATACTCTGAATCTGATATGTGCACATGTTGCCCATAACACAATCTGAATCAATAATTATATAATGTTGTGGCAATATAAACTATTTTAATCCTATGTGTAGTGTGTGCTTCTAATTTTAACTTTCACTACCAATTTTTAATTTATTTTAAAAACTGTTCCACGTGGATTTTTAATATGCGCATACTACCAAAAGTATCTGTTCTGTGTATGTGGCTGTATACACATGCACAGACTTCTCCACACATCTATTCACTTACATTGCTACTATTTTATTTGTGTCGACGTGTGCAAACTCACCACTGTAATATTACATCAAACTATACTTATGCATTAATCCTGCACCAATACTTTCTTGCTGCACTAATACATCTGACTCCTCTGCCAAAATTACTGCACTAATGCAGCAACCTGCTCTACTACATCTATATCTTTTTATGAAACTATATTTTGGCGCGTGGAGTTACGTAAACCATCATCTCTAACTCAGCAATTACAATATTATGGATCTTATCTTATAAAGAGAATTACGCATTAAAACTACCTTATTACAAAATTTTATTGAAGCTGTACTAAGTTACCTATTATGACTCCGCCACCCATTGGTCATCACCCTCTTGCCAACTATTCAACCCCGCTGCAAAGGTATGTGCACTGTAGGTTGCCACAGAATCTTGGTAATCCCACTAGTGAACTAAATAATAATAATTTTATAAATATTGCCTACTGGAATGCCTGTGGACTTAACAATAAAATGTCTGAATTAGAATTTTTTGTGAAGCTAAATAACATTGACATAATGTTGGTTGTTGAAAGTCGTTTACCTATAAATCTTGGCTCCAACCCTTCATCAGTTAGTCCTTATAACATGGATGGATACCTAATGTACTCCTCTTTCCATCCCTCTAGTGATAGAAAAGGGGGAACTGTTACTTATGTAAATGCTAAACTAAAGCACATTGCCTTACAGCCCATTGAGGAGGAATTTCTTCAATGTGCACCGATCTCGCTACACACTACAAATTCTGAGGAAATAATTATTAGTCCTATCTACTGCCCGCCAATCTTTTCTTGGACCACAGGACACTTTCAAAGGCTTTTTGCACACTTTAAAGCCCTATCCAAAAATTCAAAGTTCTTACTATGTGGAGACTGGAACGCTAAGCACCCTTGGTGGGGTAATCCTAGATCTTGCCCTAGGGGTAGGTCTCTTCTTGAATCTATCCACTCAAATGCTCTGCTGAATGTGCTGGCCACAGGTGGTGCCACTCATTTCCCGTTTGATCAGAGGAAAAATCCGTCAGCTATAGACTTTGCAGTTTATTCTGGCCTTCACTGTGATAGAACTCTCACCCACTCAGTAGTTGATCTGAGGTCTGATCACTTACCAATATTTGTTAAGCTTTCAGTTAGGGGCAATATTGACCACACTCAAAAACTACACCGGCTGCTCCCTTCTGGTTCCAAAATAAAGAAATTTCAGAATACTCTGTCAGAACTTACTCTGTTAAATACAGATATTAATAGTGGTCAAGACATTGAGGATGTGATCGACATCCTAAACCGTAACATCTACCATGCAGCTTCCTTAGCTACTCGCTATATGAATACTCATCACTCTATTCGCCCAGGGTATATCCCACTAAATCATAAACTCCGTAGACTCCAAGATGTTAAGATATATATGAAACGCGTTCAGTTAGCATTGCAAACTCCAACTGCCAGGAAAAATTTCGTGACTGCTTGTAGGCGTTTTACCAAAGCTCTACGTGAAGAAAAACTTAAAAGGACAAATTTGTTATTTAATAAAATTGATCCACTAGATCGCTATCGATTTCAAAAGCTTTGGAAAATCACTAATCATTTCAAAAGACAACCGGAACCCAACTGGCCACTCAAATTTTTTGATAATGATAGTAATAGTGCTAATGACTCATTCACCTGGACTAAAAGTAATGATGATAAATTAAACGCATTTGTTAATCACTTGGAAAAAAGGTTCTCACCAAAACTTACCAACACACCTGAGTTCAGGGCTAAAGTTCTTGCCGTAAAAGAAGAAGTCTGCCTCCAAAAATCCCTAATGGCTGCACCCAGTTGGATCTATCGTGAATCCTTTGACAATGTATCAAACAGCATTGGCGTCCCTTTCCGACCTATTTCACCTAGAGAAGTACAGTCCAATATAAAACTCCTTCAAAACAAAAAGGCTCCTGGACCAGATCTCATTGACAATAATGTCATCAAGTTACTTCCCTATAAAGCTATCCTTTATCTTACCCACATCTACAACTGTATTCTAAGACACGGCCACTTCCCCAGGCAATGGAAACACGCAGCAATCACTATGGTTAAGAAACCAGGAAAAAGTCCCTATGAAGTTGCTTCCTACAGACCTATCAGTCTTTTAGCTGGTTTCTCAAAAATATTTGAAACACTTCTACTGGACAGAATGTTTCATTGCCAAGACTTTGAGCAAGCCATTCCCTCTCACCAATTTGGCTTTAGAAAACAGCACAGTACTGAACAGCAGTTGCTACGCGTAACTCAACACATTTTATCTGCCTATGAGCAAAACTCTTTCTGTTCTGCTGTTTTTCTAGATGTGAGTGAGGCCTTTGATCGAGTTTGGCACGTGGGCCTCCTATCAAAACTAGCTAACCTTCTCCCTTACTCACTATACAAAGTCTTAGAAAGCTACTTAACTAATCGGACGTTCACTGTTAATGGAATAAATGGAGCATCATCCAAAACTGGAAATATTAAAGCTGGCGTTCCACAAGGGAGTGTTCTGGGTCCTATTCTTTATTCAGTCTTCACCTCAGATATGCCCATTCCTGAAGTTATCAACCATAACTCTGTATACAATCCTGAACGTCTTATCAACACACTGTTATCTACGTATGCGGATGATACCATTATTCTCTGTACCAGGAAGGAAGCTTACCAAGCCATTTACTGCAATGAATTTTTCCTTAGTCACATTACTAGCTGGGCCACTGATTGGTGTATTACTCTTAACCCAGGAAAAACGGTTCATGTACTCTTCACAAAACGCTCTACCTCCACCCTAACTGGGCCTAAATCACCTAAGATGAATGGTGTCCTTATTAAAAACGAACCTAAACATAGATACCTTGGACTCATATTGGATAGAAAGCTTGTTCTTCATCACCATATTAATATGCTTGTAAATCGGATTCGCTCAGTTACCATTAGTTTAAACTGGATCATTGGAAACAAAAGCAGCCTCCCTACAGAAAGTAAAATCTTATTGTACAAACAAATTGTTGCCCCCATCTGGCAATATGCCTTACCCATTTGGGGTGCGCTTATTTCTAATACTAATTTTCAGAAGATGGAGTCTGCACATAGCAAGCTATTCCGGAAAATTTCTAAATCCGGTAGATATGTTAGGAATCAAACTATACGTGACCTGTATAATATTAAATCTGTTGAAGAAGTCTACACTGAATCCAGCGGCAGACTTGCAGCCTCGTTAATTTCTCATCCAAATGTTGAGGCTAGACGTATCCTATCTGATCTCTTTATTCCTGATAGACTTGATAGGCCAAGATACAAAGACCAAATTGAAAAACACTTCCTTCCCTTGCGGCAGGTACTCCCGCAACAACAACATTCACAACACTTGCATTCTACCTTTCTGGACCAACTTCCTACTTTAATACGCTTCGAGCAACAGCAACTTGACTTACATAATAGTTTTAAAGCGAAACAAGCGGCTGAAGCCCGAATTGAACGTGAGCGTCTTGAGCTAGAACGGAATCCTTCAATGCGTCCCTCGATGTTTTGGGTAAATACCCTATCCCGAAGGCTTCGTAGTGGTGCTGCCACGCGCTGGGAAACGGCACAGAAAATCATGAATCAGCCAGAATATATCCAACGTTTGATCATGACTCCTCTATCTCCGAGTGAGATTCCGCCACCTACTCCTGAACAGCAACTTGATGATAGGTTAGCCACCTTGAAGCTGCAAATTGAAAATGAGTTAGATCAATTTCTTGACTGTGATCAGCCTAGGGAAGACATAATTACTGTACCCTCTTCCAGCACCTCAAACGTCGTTACTCCACAGATTCCTTTATTAACTCGTCATTCGCCACATTTATCTGATGATCAACTGCTACTAAATCCGGCCATTGCAGCTTTCTGGGACACTAATGAATAATCATCCCGTGTGATGTTGATTGGTTCAACGTACAACGATTTAATTTCGCTCAGCACAACTGATCCTGTTTTTCCCATGTTTCACTAAATAAATAAGGAACTGATTAGTTTAATCTTACTTTACTGCCATCATTATTTATTCTTATCTGAATCAAATCCACATCAACTTATTTAATCCTCCATAAGCAATGTATAATGAATCATCCTGGTTGACTTTCATGTAGCAGCCCCTGCAAGGGATCGTGAAGTATTTGCTGCCAAGATACATGATGGATTCTCAACTTTAACTGAATCCATTACTCATAAAGTCCAAGAATAATCTAGCCAAATATGGACAAAGAATTTAAAATCGTTTTCATCAATTAATTTATTTACATACCAAGGTTGTCTGCCCACCTTTCTATCGATACGACTGGCCATGATGAGGACTCTTGTTTCCCTCTGTGGGATAATAATATTAACCGCAGCATACTGCTACTAATTTGAATTAAATATTAATATTCTTATTTTTCACGACTCCACGTTTTGTCAAAACGTAAACAATAATGGTTACTGAAAATTGTCTCTTCTTCTTATTTTTACTAATTATGCCTACACACTGCGGCTAGAATGAGACCAATATATGCTATACCCATAGAAACCAGACTTTTTGTCGGAAACATTGTCCCTTGATGCTTTAGCAGCATGTTGCTTAACATTTGGATTTGGAAACATTATCTGGCTCTTGACTGGCCAGGCAAACTCAAAACTAATAAGATACTTATGACACTGATTGTCGGGAAAGGCAGTAAAGCCATACCTTTCTCCTTTCTTACTTCTCCTTAAATCTCAGGTACCCTCTATTCTTGGAGATGTTTTATCTTGATACTCCGCCCTGGTGCACCGGCTCTCCAATACGTTCTTCACCTCCTCGTGCTGTGACCTCTGACTTGGCCCTCAGGACTTCAAATCACCGCTTGGATGCTATGCTTAATGTGTCAATATACTTTTCATTTAGCTAACTCAATTATGAACCCACCACTATAACTTTATGAATCTGTTAATTTATCTGTATTACTACATATAAGCGATCTTTTGTGACTTCTATATTCCTGCCGTTAATTCTAAACCACCAAGTTGCCCGGATACACTTATATACATCTGCGTCTTATTAATCTATTGGATACCTAATCTCCTAACTTCTGCGGTAGCCTCCAACAAACTACTTTGCCATTGGGTATCGGCTCTTCAATTCAATCTCTATCATCCCAGCCCTCTGACCTCTGATTTGGCCTCCAGGATTTAGGTCGTAGCTTGGATTCCACTTTCTTAGTCAACTGAAATTCCTATATTAAGCCTGTATACATTTTAAGTCATTCTAGTAAATCCATTTGTATTATTCTTTAATGTTATTCCAAATCCATTCCTGCGTTTCTCACATGACTGTTAATGATTCATTTACATATATAAGCCTGTTGTTAATTGCTTTCTATATTAGTTAATATTTGTATAAAATGTATTAGTATAAGTAATTACTGTACGTTAAACAAATAAAAAGCTGAACCCGCTCTAGTAGCGGAAACAGTCCTATTGGTGCCCATCGCAGGCATGCATTGAAAATAAAGAAAAAGGCATGCATTGAAAAAAGAAAAGAAAAAAGGCATGCATTGAAAAAATTGAAAAAGAAAAAAGAAAAAAGTTAATACATTAGTTTCGACTGTGGCTAATCTTCACAAGTGATATCATTTATTTCCGTACTTAATCTACACCTATACTCTGAATCTGATATGTGCACATGTTGCCCATAACACAATCTGAATCAATAATTATATAATGTTGTGGCAATATAAACTATTTTAATCCTATGTGTAGTGTGTGCTTCTAATTTTAACTTTCACTACCAATTTTTAATTTATTTTAAAAACTGTTCCACGTGGATTTTTAATATGCGCATACTACCAAAAGTATCTGTTCTGTGTATGTGGCTGTATACACATGCACAGACTTCTCCACACATCTATTCACTTACATTGCTACTATTTTATTTGTGTCGACGTGTGCAAACTCACCACTGTAATATTACATCAAACTATACTTATGCATTAATCCTGCACCAATACTTTCTTGCTGCACTAATACATCTGACTCCTCTGCCAAAATTACTGCACTAATGCAGCAACCTGCTCTACTACATCTATATCTTTTTATGAAACTATATTTTGGCGCGTGGAGTTACGTAAACCATCATCTCTAACTCAGCAATTACAATATTATGGATCTTATCTTATAAAGAGAATTACGCATTAAAACTACCTTATTACAAAATTTTATTGAAGCTGTACTAAGTTACCTATTATGACTCCGCCACCCATTGGTCATCACCCTCTTGCCAACTATTCAACCCCGCTGCAAAGGTATGTGCACTGTAGGTTGCCACAGAATCTTGGTAATCCCACTAGTGAACTAAATAATAATAATTTTATAAATATTGCCTACTGGAATGCCTGTGGACTTAACAATAAAATGTCTGAATTAGAATTTTTTGTGAAGCTAAATAACATTGACATAATGTTGGTTGTTGAAAGTCGTTTACCTATAAATCTTGGCTCCAACCCTTCATCAGTTAGTCCTTATAACATGGATGGATACCTAGGTTAGGTTAGGTTGAGGCGGCGATGAGGGCCGGTTTCTGATCCCCATCCACTTGAGCCGCTAGGGCTCCTTGTGATACCGCACAGGCAAGGATCCTACAAAAGGACCTCTCCCTTCCCACTACTTATGTGCCCAAGGGTGCTCTATCCTTCTTGAAGCGGCTCGCGGTCCCATCCGGCTTTACGGATGAAGGCTACGAGTCTGTGTGGAGCGACCTCCGCGAGGTCTGTAGGGTCTGTAAGTATTG
>NW_027222981.1:0-32809 GCF_030179905.1 Drosophila bipectinata | reverse complement strand
GCGATGAATAAGGGCCAGTCCTCCGGCCTTCCGGAAAACTTCACCAACTCAGCCACGCTAGTCTTTCTCGCTGTCAATTGTTCGTACGATGGTCTGCCCACAGGTTTAGTGACCCTAGCAGCTGAGTTGTCCTCCCCACTGGTAGAAAAGAGCCATGGGGGCCCAGCGTGGGCTCTCTGCGTACTGCCGTTTCCTTCCACAACGGCAACTTCACCAATTGTGTCCGTACCAGCATTCTGGTACCGTGTACTAGATGCTCCAGGCATCTTTCTGCGTGGCCAGTCTCCGATAGCCTCTCCCTTGGGAGCTTGCCCATGAGCGCCTTTCGCCTATGTAGAAGTTGTTGTCGCACTGCAGCAACTGATCTTCTTCCTCCAACAACCTTAGCTCCGTCTGCAGGTCCCTGCGCTTCCTTCGAGGCCTCGTCGACGTCATTAGTTCCGATCCTCATCTGGTCGCCACCTGAGTAACTATGGTAGTTGTCCCCAGCCGACAGGCTGGTCAGCTTTTTCTGTCCTGATCAACGTCGAGTTGTATGCAGGGAAGTCTACGTCACACGCTGCACAGATCCATCCTAAGCGTGCATCGTCTGGAGCGGCACACTTAGGATGGCACATGCTCACGCAGCCGGCGCCAATGCAGCCAACTGTCACGTGCTCGTCATCCACTTCACCGAGGAAGCATGTCGCCACGATCTTGCTTCTCCGCGGATCTAGTAGGCATCTCCATGTTGATTCGCTTCTGACTCAAGTATTCTCCAGAATACACCAGAAAAGATTTAAAGAAATGTTGCGGGAATTCGAATTTGTTTAGCGCCGCCCGAGTAAAGACGCCCGTGTAGATAATTGTTGATAATTGTTTATTGTTTACTTCATTTATAACGGGGCAGCAAGGGCTAACAGTGGTACAGTCGGTAACCACTCTGCGATAGCAGCACTTTAAATTCCTAGCAAATTAAAAGTTATACAATTCATAATCAAAACTTAAATATTAATATGTCCTCACTTTTCGTCCGCTTCCCTCGAGTGTCAAATAGAAAAGAAAGCTTAGGCACATGGTTACCGGCTGAGTTAACAGAGATTTAACACCCGCTTAAACTATCGATTCGGCAACTTCGGCGTTGCCGGATGCCGCGGGAGCAGTTTTGCTATCTATCGTAACACTCCCCACTTGTATATTCCGCCAGGGATCTACCAAACTACTCTCGATAGATAGAACTGCCAGCTTCGTCGCGGGTCTTGTATAAACGCCAGATTGGGTCCTCACCGCGGCGCTCCTTACTTGACCGTCCGAGCTAAGGTTCACCTTCAGGATTCTTCCTTTCGGCCACTGGCTACGCGGCTGTCCGGGATCGCACACATACACGATATCCCCTTCTACAAGAGGCTTAGCCTTTTCGCACCACTTGGTCCGCCTAGTGATCACTGGCAGGTATTCTTGAAGCCATCGCCTCCAGAACGAGTCCGCCAGTTGTTGTGATTCCCTCCAGCTTTTCTTGAGCTGCACTCCTTCGGGTATGGGCTCCATCGTCGGTCCTCTTCCAGTTGAGCTTCCAAGCAGGAAATGATTCGGTGTCAGTGATTCTTCGTTCTCATCTTCCAATGGGATGTATGTTAGGGGTCGCGAGTTGACGATCGCCTCCGCCTCCATTAGAGCGGCTCTCAGCAACTCATCCGATGGTCGTTTGTCAAGGAGGATAGATTCCAACGCCGTCTTCACGGAACGCACCAAGCGCTCCCATGCCCCACCCATGTGGGGAGATGCGGGTGGAATGAACTTCCATGTCATCTGGGGTCCAGTGAACTCGCGAGAAAGTAGATCCTTGTCCACATCTTCGAACGCCCTACGCAACTCCGTGCAGGCTCCTTGAAAATTGGTGCCGTTGTCGCTCCAGAGTTCCACTGGGCACCCTCGTCGGGCCATAAAACTGCGCACCGCTAGAATACAAGAGTCAGTTGTTAATGAATACGCTACCTCTAGATGTATTGCCCTTGTAGAGAGGCAGGTGAAGAGCACGCCGTATCTTTTCTCCGAACTGCGTCTGACCCGAACCATCAGAGGCCCAAAGTAATCCACACCCGTGTAGCTGAAAGGTCTATGAAAGGCTGCTACTCTTGGATATGGAAGTTCCGCCATGCGCGGTGGTTTGGGGGCCGCCTGTCGGTTCTTGCATTGCTGGCAGGAGCGTCGTATCCGAGCAAGGGTGGATCTCAGCTTTGGTATCCAAAATCTTTGTCGTAGTTCGTTGACCACCGTCTCGTGGTTAGCGTGCAGAAATCTTCGGTGAAATTCCTTTATGATGAGCTGCGTAATGTGGCTGCCGCAGGGGAGTACGACGCGGTCGCTTCCCTTGATCATCTTGGCACGTTCATCCAGCCTTAATACTCCATCGGAATCCATATACGGTCCCAGCTTGTATAGTAGGTTATTCTTCTTCAATGGTTTTCCTTGTAAGATTAACCGTATCTCCGTCTGGTAGTACTCCGCCTGAGCGTACGACCACAGAAGATTCTCCGCGACCCTGGTATCTTCTTGTGATGGCTGATTTTCGATGTCCGATCGTTGTAGAGCCTTGGCCTTCCATCGCCTCATACACCATACCGTTCTTGCGGTACTCCATAGCAGACGGGTCCAGATTGAGAACCGCTCAGAGTCTATGAGGGTCGCGCGGCTTACGTCTGTGAATCCGTCACATACGCCGATGAATTGCGCCTTCAGTTCCATTCCTGACTCGTCTCCTTCTTCCGCCTCTGTCAGCGGCCAAAATTGCCTCTCTTGCCAAAGAAATCTCGGCCCGTTTAACCATCGACTTTCTCGGTTGAAATCAGGTCCTTTGTTCCACTTAGTGGCGTCGTCCGCCACGTTCTCGGAGGAAGGTACCCAGCGCCAGTCCTTGACGCTAGTACCGTCTAGAATCTCGATCACACGGAATGCTACAAATTGTTTGTACTTCCTCTGGTCCGATCGCAGCCAACTCAGCACGGTCCTCGAGTCGGTCCAGAAAGTCCGTGTGCTCAGCTTCGCGCCAAGTGAAAGCTCCAGAGTTTGAGCCAACCTCGCTCCAAGCACTGCTCCCATGAGTTCAAGCCTTGGTATGGATGTCGGTCTTAGAGGGGCTACCTTGGTTTTGCTGCCCAGTAGACTGCAGTGGATACCTGCCTCATTTTGAAATCGTATATAACTCACGGCGGCAAATCCATTCTCGCTTGCGTCCACGAAGGTGTGCATCTCCACTTCTGAATCCATCAGCGACTCCTTCATGTGGCATCTTGGGATGGTCATTTTCTCAACGTCCGGGATATACCGAAGCCATCGCTTCCATTTAATCCATTCTGCCTCAGCTATGGGGTCATCCCAGGTACATCCACTTCGCCATATTTCCTGAAATATTATTTTTGCATACATCACGTAGAAGGATATGAGCCCTAAAGGATCATATATAGACATCAACACACTGAGAAACTCTCGTTTGGTGGGTCGTTGCCTTCCTTGGAGAAGTTCTTTATGGCGATATCGTGGGGATACACGGTAGCGGATGAGATCTTCTTTCGTGTCCCACCACATTCCCAGCACCTTCTCGGTCTGTCCATCCGTTGCTTCGTCTAGTCTCACTAGCGTGGGTGCTCCTTCGCCGAGTGCGCTTAATACTTCTCTGGAATTCGATACCCAGTTTCGAATGAGGAATCCGCCTTGAAGATGAATGTAGTGGACCTGACGCGCGAGGCTTATAGCTTCTTCCTCCGTGTCGACGCTGTCCAGCATGTCGTCTACATAGTGATTCTCCAATATGCACTTCACAGCGCGTGGGTATTCCTTTTTGAACGACTCTGCATTTCTGTTCTTCACGTACTGGGCACAGCTGGGGGAGCAACTAGCCCCAAACGTCATTACCTGCATGGCGTAGTTCTCTCTCCGTTGTGTGTTTGGGTCTATAAATACAAAGCGTTGGTATCTCTGATCTTCTGTGTGTATTCTGACCTGATGAAACATCTCGGCGATATCGCCGCCGATAGCAATACGTTTCTCTCTAAACCGGTGAAGTATTGGTACCAACTGCGCTAGTTGGTCAGGTCCCTTCAGCAGCATTGTGTTCAGCGAGATCCCTTCCGTCTTCGCAGCCGCATCCCAGACTATGCGAAGCTTTCCTGGCTTGTTGATGTTCAGCACGGGAAAGATAGGTAGATACCAATATGGCTTTTCCTCAGCTTCTTCCGACGTTATGGGCCGTGCATATCCTTTCTTCACGTACTCATCTAGCTGTCGGCGAATTCCCTTCGCAAGCTCCGGCTCGCGAGTCAGTTTCTGGTACAGGCATCGTGCCCGCTTTAGGGCTGTAGGTAAACTATCCGGCAGCTTGTCATCTTTATACCTCCACAGCAGACCTGTTTCAAAGCGGCCATCTATACGCCTCGTGTTCTTCTCCAGCTGCTGTATAGCCAACTGGTCATCATTGGATACGCTCTTGCTATTCATCTCCGGTCTAGGGCCGCCGTCCGACCACATGCACTGCTCAAGCAGGCGCAAGATCTCCTTGTTCTCGTCAGCTTCACATGCACATATGTGAAACACGTGGTAGTTTGGGGTTATGTCATCACCCACACTGTTGGAGCTTCTTCCTTTAATCGTCCACCCCAGGCGGGTCTTCTCAGCGATCGGTTCTTCTGTTGTGCCTTCCTTGGTGCGAAGCACGCGCCCTAGTTTGCAATTATTGAGACCTATCAAGAGCCTGGGCTGTGCTGAGTCGTATCCGGACAGTGGTAGATGTCGAAGGTGTGTGTGTTGTGCTTTCAGGTGGGTTATATCCAACGACTGTGACGGGAGATCAAGAGACTGGACCGAGTGTACGTCGCGAAGATCATATTGCTTCGTTTGGCCAATGCCGGAGATCCTTAAGTCGAGTCTGACCGAGCTGTCCTCATACCGGTGCATGCCGGCAGTCCACTGCATACATAGAGGCTGCGGTTGTCCCTTCACTCCAAGGTCTTCTAGCAATGGGGCGTCGATCAAGGTTAGAGATGACCCGTCGTCGATGAAGGCATACGTGTTGACTTGTCTACCATTTCCATACAAAGTCACTGGCAATACCCTGAACAGCATTTCCACACCTTCTTGTCGGTGTGCATGGCACCTGGCTTGGACGGGAGCCGTGCTGCCGCGATGCAACAGGGGATGATGGCGTTCTAGGCATCCATCTATTCCGCAAGGATTGGGAACGCCGCATCTTTCCACCTTGTGGCTCTGGAAACATCTCCAGCACAAGCCACACCGTCGCGTAGCATTCCAGCGATCGCGGGTCGTCATTTCCAGGAATGCTGGACACTCCTGCAGGGTCCTGCAATTGCGGGTGCAAAGCCGACAGCCTTGGCGCACAGTGTGTGTATGTACCGTGCCCCTTCTCTCCGTTCTTGACGACGAACTTGGGACTATCACATGGCTCGCTCCTTCTGCCATCTGCGAAAGCCACGTACTAAACTCTGCCAACGTACACACTGTTAGAGAGGCTTTGTGCATTCCCCAAAACGTCTGCACCATCGATGGCAACTTGCTCACTAGCTCCTGCGTGAGCGCTGGGTTGTTTAAGTACTGGTCCAACTTGGAGGCTTTCATCGTAGCACAAACATTTTGCACCTCCACCGAGAAGTCAACCAGCATTTCAAGCTTATTCTCCCTCACTTGAGGAAATTGTCTAATCCTTGTCACTAACAAGTCAATGATAATTTCGGGTCGCCCAAATCGCATTCTTAGCGTGGCGATTATCTGCGGAACACAGTCCGCATGCAGCATTAGACTTTGTACTGCGTTCTTGGCTGGTCCTTCCAACGCATGCCGAAGCCGCATTAGGTTCTCGGCATCCGTGAATCCGCATAGCTCCGTCGTCTGTTCATACGTTGCGATGAATAAGGGCCAGTCCTCCGGCCTTCCGGAAAACTTCACCAACTCAGCCACGCTAGTCTTTCTCGCTGTCAATTGTTCGTACGATGGTCTGCCCACAGGTTTAGTGACCCTAGCAGCTGAGTTGTCCTCCCCACTGGTAGAAAAGAGCCATGGGGGCCCAGCGTGGGCTCTCTGCGTACTGCCGTTTCCTTCCACAACGGCAACTTCACCAATTGTGTCCGTACCAGCATTCTGGTACCGTGTACTAGATGCTCCAGGCATCTTTTCTGCGTGGCCAGTCTCCGATAGCCTCTCCCTTGGGAGCTTGCCCATGAGCGCCTTTCGCCTATGTAGAAGTTGTTGTCGCAACTGCAGCAACTGATCTTCTTCCTCCAACAACCTTAGCTCCGTCTGCAGGTCCTGCGCTTCCTTCGAGGCCTCGTCGACGTCATTAGTTCCGATCCTCATCTGGTCGCCACCTGAGTAACTATGGTAGTTGTCCCCAGCCGACAGGCTGGTCAGCTTTTCTGTCCTGATCAACGTCGAGTTCTGTGCATGGACGTCTACGTCACACTCTGCACAGATCCATCCTACGCCGCCATCCTCTAGAGCAGCACACTTAGGATGGCACATGCTCACGCAGCCGGCGCCAATGCAGCCAACTGTCACGTGCTCGTCCTCCACTTCACAGAGGAAGCATGTCGCCACCAATCTTGCTTCTCCGCCGGATCCAGTAGGCATCTCCATGTTGATTTCGCTCTCTGACTCAAGTATTCTCCAAGAATACACCAGAAAAGAATTTAAAGAAATGTTGCGGGAATTCGAATTTGTTTAGCGCCGCCCGAGTAAAGACGCCCGTGTAGATAATTGTTGATAATTGTTTATTGTTTACTTCATTTATAACGGGGCAGCAAGGGCTAACAGTGGTACAGTCGGTAACCACTCTGCGATAGCAGCACTTTAAATTCCTAGCAAATTAAAAGTTATACAATTCATAATCAAAACTTAAATATTAATATGTCCTCACTTTTCGTCCGCTTCCCTCGAGTGTCAAATAGAAAAGAAAGCTTAGGCACATGGTTACCGGCTGAGTTAACAGAGATTTAACACCCGCTTAAACTATCGATTCGGCAACTTCGGCGTTGCCGGATGCCGCGGGAGCAGTTTTGCTATCTATCGTAACAACTAGATAAATGTATAAATATACGTTACGCTCACAGCCTACTTACTTTTATTCATTACTATAAGTGGAGTACAGTTCGGTGGAGTATAATTCGCGCTGTCGAACGGGACAAAAAGTATCCTATGTCCTTCTCCCGGCTCTAAGCTACCTCCCTACCAATTTTCACTCAAATCTGTTTTTCCGTTCTTGATTTATAAGTGGTGTAACATATAACACGACTTTCTTTTATATATATAGATAGATAGATAATAAAACACTGTGGTCTATTCCAATCTCCAACGTTTGAGACACCTCCTTCTCTTTTAACCATATATCTAACGAAATAAAATAGCCGTTAAATTCAAGGGTTCCAAACGCACTTAATATGGCCATTAATTATTTATTTATCTTTTTTTATTTTATTTTCTTTTTATTTATTTTATTATATATTTTATAATTTTTTTATTTTTCATCTTCGGGACCTTCGTCGCCTCATTATACCCTTGCAGAGGGTATTATAATTTTGTCCAAAAGTGTGCAACGCAGTGAAGGAGACATCTCCGACCCTATAAAGTATATATATTCTTGATCAGGATCACCTCCTGAGTTGATATGAGCATGTCCGTCTGTCTGTCTGTCCGTTTCTACGCGAACTAGTCTCTCAGTTTTTAAGCTATCGTCTTGAAACTTTGCACACACCCTTCTTTCTTTTGCACGCAGTATATAAGTCGGAGCGGCCGGGATCGGCCGACTATATCCTATAGCTGCCATATAACTGATTGATCGGAAATGATATAACTCCGGTTTTTTTAGCGTTAGAGAGTTCGAATTTTGTACAAACGCTATTTTTGGCAAAATAATACGACCTACCAAATTTCATAAGGATCGGCCGACTATATCCTATAGCTTCTATATAACTGATTGATCAGAAATGGCATAACCTTGGCGTTTTGCGAGCTAGAAAGTTGGCATTTTCTATGGATTATATTTTTTGGCAGAATAATACGACTTATCAAGTTTCATATAAATCGGCTGACTATATCCTATAGCTGCCATATAACTGACGCAACTTTCGTTTTTTTGAAGATAGAAAGGTGCAACATCGTACAGATCGATAATTACCCAACTTTCGTGTTTTTAAAGATAGAAAGTTGAAACAAAAGATTCTTTTTTTGGTCAATCGATTTGACCCATCAAAATTTCTTAAGGATCGGTCGGCTATATCTGATAGCTGCCATATAACTGATTTATTGGAAATGTCATAACTTTGGTGTTTTTAAAGTTAGGGAGTTAGGATTTTCTATGGATTCTATAATTGCCACATCTTTCGTTTATTAAAAAAATTTCATAGCGATCGGCCGACTATATCTTATAACTTCTATATATCTGAACGATCGGAACACTACAAATTTCATGTTTTCTTCACATTTTAAACGTAATTTTGAATTTTTATTGAGAACTGGTACATATAGGAACATTTTTATTATTTACTATATTCAATCATCGAATATGTCTACCATAGCTATCACCAATAAATCTCCAAACTTTGAACCCCTCGAACTTTTACATAATGGTTATGCCATCTTTTGAGACAATAGACTTATTAAATATTACTTTTCATTTTGAATCTGTGGAAGATTTATTTCTTTTTTACAAACTAATTAAAACAAAGGATTGATGCTGGTTTCCGTGACATTTATTATGATTCTTCACATACTCAGCCCCCTCACCACGACAAGGTCTCAATCCACGAGAGGGAAATACTATATTAACTTAATCTATATTGCACTTTATAATTAAACAATTTTTAAAAATCTGTAAATAATATACAAATATATTTCTAATACTAATTAATGAAATATGTAAATATATACAATTAAAATAAATAAATAAGTTAGTAAATTAATTAACAAATCTTAACAGCTATATTTAAGAAAAATTCCATCATGATGACTATAGCTCGTTTTGTATGTAAGAACCACAGCATTCCTTAGCTCATCATCAGCAAATATCCAATCGATTTGCGTCAAATGTTTGGTAGTAGCACAATTGTTTATTGGACTAAGATTAAATTCATTTAAAGATTCCTCAAGTCGATCAGTGTTTGTAGATCTGCATATATTAAAATCTCCTAAAATAACCAATTTGCTATTATTTTCCAAGCTGCGTATCCTTTCAACATCCGCCAAAATTTCATTTCGAAATTGTGTTATAGGAAAAGCAGGGTTCCTATAAACAACAATAAAGGATGTATCGAGATATTTGAAGGCAATTGATTGGTATGTAGTTCTTGAGCTTAAAGACTTATTTGTCTCAAACAAGAAAACTACATTTTCGGCAATATTTTGCTTGGCATAAATCATAATTCCATTTTTGCCAATACCATTCAATCGATTGCTATCAATTCTTCTTATAATGTCGAAACCTTGTAAAGAAAAGTCTTCGCTGGGAAGAGTCCAAGTTTCGACAAAACAAAGAAAATTTGCAGAACAAATAATAGGGTCGTTGAAAATATCTTCGCGATGGCTTCGAAGAGACTCAACATTATGGTAATATAGGGAGATTTGTTCATTACTGCTGACCAAAATTTCATAATGCGTAGTCAAGAACTTTTCCTCTCTTAACTTTTGAAGTTCTTCTTGGACATTTTGAGCTCCAAATCTTGTTGGAGGAACAAAGTCGCCTAGAAGGAAAAGTCCTGATGCGCTAGTAGCCCTGCTGCATCCAACATATAGCGAAGCTCGCTTGATGCCTCTTTTAAGATGCACGGCGACTTTGCTATATGTTGCTCCTTGGCTTTTGTGGATGGTAATAGCCTCAGCAGGAACAATTGGGAATTGTTTTCGGTCAACAGAAGCATGTTCGGATCTTCCACACTGAAAAACTCGAGAGGCTTTTAATATTGGAGTCCATTCGGGATCGGAACTGTTCCGAACCTTTGATCTGGCGATAGCGCCCACCGTGGGTTCAAAAAATTTAATCCAAAGTCGCGTTACTAAATTTGAGCCATCAGCTGAGCAGTTGCTCCATTTACAAGTCCGTCACTTGTGTCTATATTGACGGTTACCATATATTTAGCAGTTGTTTTGAGATGAAGATTATATGGCAAACCCTGTGTTTCAGAGGTTTTCATATTTTGAGCATATCTTAACGTGTTTTCTCTGTTTCGTGCAGATATGTTCGCAGTTTTCACTGTATCAACAGCAGTGGAAACCAGCTCTTCCGTCCCAATTTGCGCTAGTTTTATGGAATTGTAATTGTTAACTTCTTCGTTAGAAGAAAATAAATGAATGGCATCATCAGGAACTTCGCTGGGTGAAACAACTCTTTGTTTAAGGAGCTCTATATCTGCAATTGTCATGCAAGCCTCAGATAAATGATTCAGGGCTTGAGCAAATGCATGATCGCCTCTTTGGCGCATTATTTCTGTGAGCTCAAAATACTTAAAGTTGCTCCATAAGCAATTTCCTGCTAAAACGCTATAAGGATCATTTGTCCTCTCCGAAAATATCCAACTGTCTCCAACTGGGGAAAGCTGTTTTAGATCTCCAAAAACTATAATTGATTTTCCACCAAAACATATGTCAGGGCTTCGGAAAATTTGACGAAGCCGTTGATCCAAAAATGAAAGCATTTTAGAACCAACCATAGAAATTTCATCAATTATAATCAATTGGAGATCAATTAACTTACAATGGATTGTATTCAAACTATCATTGCTTAAAGGTCTCAAGGGACCTGAAGCTTGATTAATTGGAAGAGAGAACACTGAATGAAGTGTCAGTCCTCCAATTCCAAAAGCAGCTTTTCCAGTTGGAGCACATAATAAAACCTTTGCCGAATCCGTAGCACCAGGAAGTTTGTTTGCTCGCCAAGTCACAGACTGATAGATGGTAGAAATCAGTCTGCTTTTTCCTACACCGGCCCCTCCACCAACATATTCGTAAAAAATATTTTTACAAACAACATTATGCATCACATGTGCATAATATTGTCTTTGCTTGTAGTTGAGGGACCGAGTTAGCGAACAAAGGTCATCATTGGAAACTAACGGGGGGAGTCTAATTAATTGAAGTTCGCCGTCTTCTTCAGGGTTATTTATCGCGTTTTCATCCTGAAGAATATTTACGTTCCGCTCTATATTTGGTACTGCCAAAGCTCTAAACTCTTCGTCTAAAAATTGGGAGGCAGGTTCTTCCGCAACTGGAGCATTATCTCCTCTATCCTCTTGCAAATCTTCCAGAACTCTTTCTAACTCCATATCATCAAACACATCATAGTTCCTTTTTTTTGTCTTAATGGCTTCATGGTTTGCTCGGAATGTGTTTTCAATGTCGTTGGAAAGAAGTTCAGCTTCTTCATTTCGCCAAGGATAGAAGAGCATTAAATGCTCTCGGAAATAATCGGAAGGTGAAGAGTTAATGCTAAAGCGAACCCACCTTAGAATCAGGGGATGCCTGCGTTTCTTAACGCAACCAGACCCATCCATCAGTGGATAGCTTTGCTCAGCAACTTCATCTTCGTCATCTACCTCCACATCATTTGCTTCATCATAGTCTTCCCTATGATTAGCGGCAGATCGTGCATTTCGCTTGACAAATCTGTACCAAGCCGCGAAATCTGCTAAACAAATTCTTTCCAACGGCGCATGCCTTTGCACATATCGGTCAAGAATATTACGCTCGAAAATATCCACCGAGTTGTTTGGTAGTCGCTCTAATTCTTCATTTGAGCGAGCCAATCTAACTCGTTTGTCTGGATGGCAAGTGTTTATAAAAATAGTACCTTCACTTGCCTCCGACATATGCAGACCCAAAATATTGTAAGCTGCTTCTTGGGCCGATATTTCTGTAGCGTTAATAAACTTATTGCCGAGGTGCTGTAATTTCCTTTTAATAGAAATATTCCCATGGCTTATTTCTGCCATGGCTTCACGGAGCAACTGCGATACGCCTCTGTTTGATTTGTTTATGTAGTTAATAATATAACTACAACAGGCGTAAGCATCTAGGATAAATTGAATATCCATATTAGCTCTGTGTAAGCCTAGAATATCTCTATTATAAGCATTGAGCAATCGGTCGGAGAATTGTCTGCGAAGAAAAATTTGTGGCTTTTTCAAGCTGGAACGTAAGGCTAATTTGTAGGCTTCAAAATTAGTTTCAAGGTGGGTCAGAAAATAATCAAAATTATTATATAAAGCTGCGTCTTCATTAGAAATGGTCCTTAAAGCTTCCTTAATTTTTTGAACAAAGTTTTATGTTCTTCAACATTGACTTCGTTTTCTTCTATCGGATACAAAATAAGCGTTTCGGGCATAGGAGGATATGGCATATTGAATCGGCAGAACTCCTGTCCGCGTAACTCTCTTAGGCAGGAAGCACTATGCTTGTGGCGTTGATACTGAATTACTTCTTGTAGCTCAGTATCGTCTCCATTTGTAGTAATAAACCTATCGATAAAGTTTATTACTTGCTCGGTATTTTCGGCGTCTTCGAGCTTAGGAGCACCAGCAAGCCAGTACATGCCATGAGAGTGCGGAGATCCTCTGTGCTGGAATTCGATTCTCCAATAAAAATGGGAAAGATTGAATTCCCCAAAAATATCGGTTTTGAACAATTTCATTAATTGTCGCAACCTGTAATCGAAGTATCGAGAGCACGTCACTGGATCGGATCGGATTAACCGAGCCTTTTCGGAGCTGGAAAGAGCTGCCGCTTCTTCCTCGCTTATAGCCCTATTGTCCAATAGAAGGGAAAGGATAACTAAAAGTTCATTCCACTTAGTTTCAGCAGCGGAAAGAGTTATGAAAAACGTTGGCAAACCAAATTGTCGAATCATAGCAATAACTTTTTTTTTTCAGCCTCCCAATGAGCTGGTGCAGACCGTAAGCCTTTAAGGATGTGGTAGCCATCATCATGTTGAACAAGTCTGTCAACAAATGACTCATCCCGCAGATTACCAGCGGTAACTGCACCTGACTTTTTGCGTAAAGCAATTGAAATAGAATTTTGAATGCGCTGCATTTCGTAAAATTTATACATGTATAAAACTTTAGGAACTACAGCGCAACGACGGTCGTAAAAACGGATTTGGGATCTGGCTTTTTTCGCATAGGTTGTATTTCCTTTAAATATTTCTCCGCAAGAAATAGTTGGAAAGGAAAGTTCCTCTGCGTCTTCGTCAAGCGTTAAGCTTGTTGGCCGACGGCCTTCACCCGGTGCCAATGCAATGCGCTGAATTGCAGTATCATTATTTTCCAATAATGTTTCATGGCCTCCGGGATTTAAATTTTCTTCGAGCTCTGCAGCATTTTGGGATAGGTGTTGCTGCTGAAGAAGTTGCTCTACTGCTTCGCGATCAGATTCATCCGCAATAAAAGGAATTTCATTAATTCCTTGAAGTCCTGCTAGCCATGATTCGTTCAGTGAAATATTGTGCTTTCTGTAGAGCTCGGTATTCACTAAGTACCGTACAGCTTCAAGGACCCGAGCGGGTCGAATAGTTTCAGTCATGAAATTGTGAGCGTACTCTAGTCTCCTTTTTAAGTGGACTTGGATGACATGAGTAGAGTCGAAAGACCGCGAAAGCGCAGTCACAATATCAGGAACTGAAATTGGAACGTTCACTACTGCCCCTCTGATTCCGCATTGCCTTTCATAGCCGAGGGAAATAATCCTCATAAAAGGGATTCTCGGCGAAATAAGGCGTTCTTCGAGGCAGGTGAGTCCATTTAAGCACTCAGGGATTTCTGGGAAGTCGAATCCATTAGAAAGGCAGAGTGATGGGAGTTTGCCCAAAGAGATGGCACGACGACAAGTGTGGCAAAAGTTATATTTACCGGACGGACTGGGAAACTTCCTTGACAGATAAAAGGCGTTGCCAACGTTTAGGAGAGGAAATTTAGAGGAGATAGCCAGGATGTATAATCCACTTACCTGCGAACGGAACCATGTTCCTTCACAGCAAATACAAATTTCCGTTGGTCCTTCCTTTATGTTCCTGTGATAAAGATCCCTTGCTGTTGCTCGAATCCTATTTCGCTGTTGTTCTCGTTCCTGATCCAGTTCGTCCTCCGAAAGTTGAGCTCTTGCGTCCATATTGCGTTGCGACTGCCTTTGGGAGGCATCCAGTCGATTTTGGGGGTCCATCCTGAAGTTTATTAATCGATCCTCTGCCATTTGCCGAATTTGTTCTTCCCGAATCCTCCGCTGTTGTCGTGTTTCCCGGCGTTGTGATGTGTTTATCCGTTGCTCCTGTGTTCTTGCGATGGGATTTCTCCTGGTTGCTCTCCTGTAATCGGCGTCCCTTTCCCGTTCTCGCTGCCTGTCTTCCGTATCCCTTCGACGCTGTCGGTGTTCTCCAGTGTTCCTTTCCTGTTCCCTTGCACGTTCTTCTGGGTCCTCGCGATGAGCAGCTCGCGCTGCGGCGTCCCGAATTCGCTCTTGAATTCGAAATTCGGGATTGGTCCTCCGAGAGGCATGGTCAGCAGTATTTTGCACCTGCTCTTGTCGCCGCTCCTCGGAGTTCTCTCGACGAATAGCACGCGCTGTGGCGTCCCGTACACGTTGCGGATTTCGGTACTCAGGAATAGTCCTCCGCGTCGCATGGTCAGCAGTATTTTGCACCTGCTCTTGTCGCCGCTCCTCGGAGTCCTCTCGACGAATAGCACGCGCTGTGGCGTCCCGAACCCTTTCCGGATTTCGGTACCCCGGAATAGTCCTCCGCGTCGCATGATCAGCAGTATTATGCACCTGCTCTCGTCGCCGCTCCTCAAGGTCCTCTCGGCGGGCCGAGTGTGCCTCCATGTCCCTAATCCGTTCGGGAATTCGGTGCTCTGGATTATCCCTCCGTGTAGAATGGTCAGCAGTGTTTTGTAACTGCTCTCGTCGCCGCTCCTCGGGGTCCCCTCGACGGGTCGCCCGTGCTTCCATGTCCCGAATCCTCTCTGAAGCACGATAGTCTGGGTTCTGTCGACGATCAAAATGCGATTCTGCGTCCCGAATCCGCTCTGCGAAACGTATTTCTGGATTAGCCCTCCGGGTAGAATGGTCAACAGTGTTTTGCAACTGCTCTCGTCGCCGTTCCTCCGGGTGCGCAGCATATTGCTCCCGCTATGAACACCAACTGATGTAGTCGCTGGTGGTTAATTTCCTTCCCGAACTCTTTGATGTGCTCCAGATTACGTTCACTCAGTCAGTGAAGGTATGGAAGGCTAAGAACGTTCCAGGGTGATGTTCAGGGAAGGTGAGCTGGCCACTCCTGGAGCCCTCTTCTGGGCTGTGTCATGATTGACCAATCGGGTTTCGTTGACCATGGCACTCTTTTCAAACGTGATGAGATATGTGCCTTTTATATGGGCACAGGTGCCATTGTCCACACACACGTGAGCCGAGCGATCATTCACAATTACTATTCCTTCATCAACATAAGTGATGGGGTGTAAATCGCTTTGCTGGATCTCGCAATGCGCCGTGCCTCCAGCGTGAAGCTCTTGGGCGCATGATCTTCTGCGAGCCAATCGGTAAAATGTAGCTCCTGATGCCGGGGAGCACTTTTCCACGGTGTGGATCTCACTGTTGCATTCGGCAATGGCGTTATCTTCCAGCCTGAGCATGGTGTCGTGATGTGACACTGGGAAAACGGTAATCTTGCTGCAGGCCGACTTTATCTTTGGAAACTTAATAATAAAATGTAATATGTTATCGGACTGTAAGATCTTAACGGACGATACGGACAAAACATCCCTAATCGCGGTCTCGGTGGGCTCTTCCATCCACACACCTTCCAGGACTGCATGATCTAGGATTATGATTAACTTTGGCAAGTGCCACTGCTAGCATTTCGAGTTAAAAGCATCTCGAATAGGTGCCCAGTATATATTTGGGACTTTTTTGCTGCCCTCAGAAGTTGGTTGACGGTAGCGGAAATTTTATTGATTTGAATTTGTACTTTGTTGTTAATATTAATCTGCCTATTGTTTGCATTTGCTAATTGGAATTCATTAAATTTAATTTTTTCAAAATCTTCTGCGTCCGGCGTTCCTGCCACCACCTTTAGCGCAGTCCCTAAGAAGTCTAAACTTCTTGCTACCCTATGATGGACGCTCAAAGAGTCGAGCATGTCGCGTAGGTGGGCGACGTCAACAACCAGGAGTTTCTGCATGTGGGATTGCGGGAACATGACGGTCATCCCATTAGTTTCTTCTTAATGAGGACTGTGGTCCCCATGTCCGCTTCAACGGTTTTCTCTTCACATAATGGTGAGAGTTTGTTGCCTAGGCGTCTGTTGGACTTCACTAGGACTTTCTCGCCAACCTCGAATACTCTATTTTGGCGGGAAGCGTTTTCTCTGTCCCGGAGCTTGTCTTGGGCGAGTTTAATTTTATCTTGAATTTCATATTGTGGCTCACCTGATTGTCAGCCGGTCTCTTGTCGATGACCGAGTGGATGGACTTGTTATATTTGGCAGTGGCCAGAAGTATCAGCTCTACGGTATCGCTGATGCCTTTATCGATTTTAAGACATCTAGCCAGCTCTACCAAAGTGCTGTGGAAACGCTCCACTTGTCCATTGGAGACACTGTGTAGGGGCGAAGCATTTGAGATGCTAACGCCGAAATGGTTTTCCATCATGGTCACGATGGTGTGCGAGTTCAACGATGGTTCGTTGTCGCAATATACGACCTTGACCTTAGGGAAAATATTCATCAGCTGTAGTAATGCTGGTTTGAGATCCTCTATGGTCCTAGAGGGAACTGGTTGGACTACGGAAAATTTCGAGAATTTGTCGATGCACGTAAGGAAATATTTTTTATCCGTGGAGAAGATGTCTATGTGCAGCATTTCTCCTACTTGAGATGGGATTGGGGTTTCGCCAAGCTCTTGTTTCTTCGGATGCCTGTCGTATTTTGCCTTGGCGCAAGTCTTGCACGAAACGACTATTTCGTTCGCTAGCTTGGCCATTTTCGGGAAGTAGTACTCGGAGAGTACCTGCTTCACGTTTTCTTGGGCAGATCTGTGAGCTCTGTTGTGCTCGACAGTAAGAATTTCCCGCCTTTCATCAACTGCAAAAATGTCCGTTACTCGGTTTTTGAAGTGCCAGAATCTGGTGGCAGGGAATAGTCTGATTAGTTTGTCCTGTATCACTGCGAGCGTATGCAGATCGCAATGAATGGCGTTTACGCCTTTAGGAACTATTATGGTTGCGAGCTCCTCCAGCAATGACTCCTCGTGAGTGAAGTCAATAATATGCCGTCTCTTGTTTCCAAAGAGAACGAAGTTCCGCTTTGACGGAGAGCGTGCTTCCTCCAGAATTATCTGGTTTTGAAAGCACTTGAGGGGCTTGTCCGTGGATTGAATTGTGTGGGTAAGCGACAGCTCACTGTGAATTGTGGCCGCGCTTGAGAATGCCTCTTCTTCTTCTACAACGTTGAGTTGTTGCCTCGAGAGGGCATCTGCAACTAGGTTGGCCTTGCCAGGCATGCAATGGACTTTGGCACCACACTCATCGATGCGTTCTTTCCATCTTTTAATTTTTGTATTCGGATTGGAATCCGATACCGCGTAGGTCAGCGGTTGGTGGTCAGTGTAGATGTTTAAATCTTTGACCCCATAAAGGTAGTGGCGCAGGTTCTCTAGCGCCCAAACTATAGCTAACAGCTCCCTTTCGTTGGTAGCGTAGTTAACTTCTCTGTCCTTTAAGGTCCTAGAGATCATAGTGATGGGGCGCCCCTCTTGTGAAAGCACCGCGCCAATGCCATATGCTGAGGCATCTGTCGTTAGATCAAACGCCTTTTTATAGTCGGGGTACCTGAGGATGACATCCTCAGAGCCCAGGATGCTACGTAGCTTTTCAAAAGCTTGCCGTTGCGGCTCGGTAAATTGTACCTGGATGCTTCTGGATCTGTGTCTGCTGACATTTCCGAGCTCCCCTTTTATAATGCTCGAAATGGGCTTAGCTATTGATGCAAAATCTTTAATAAAGCATCTATAATAGCCAGCCAAGCCCATGAATGATCTTACTTCGAAAACGTTTTTGGGCTCAGGGAATTCTTTAATGGCCCTGACCTTTTCCGGGTCTGTCGTGGTCCCCTCGTTGGTGACTACAAACCCCAAAAATTTTACGCTTTTTTTGAAGAAGACCGATTTTTGCGCTGACACTCTCATGTTAGCGTCGTGTAGGCTCTTTAGAACCCAGTCCACGTGTCGTATGTGGGCGTTTTCGTCCTCTGAGAAGACGATAAAATCATCGACATAGACGTAGCAAAATTTGCCAATCTGTTCTCGCAGTACGTCGTCGATGGTTCTTTGGAAGATGCTGGCAGCATTTCTTAACCCGAATGGCAGTCGACGGAACTCGTATTTTCCCCCGTTTACGGAAAAGGAAGTTTTCTCACGGTCACGTTCTGCCAGAATAATTTGGTGGTAGCCGGACTTTAAATCGAGCGTTGTAAAGTATTTGGCTTTGCCTAAATTCCCTAGTATCATAGGGATAATTGGCATAGGGTAGCGATCCGGTATTGTCCTCTCGTTCAATTTTCGAAAGTCTAATACTAGCCGCATTTTACGGTTTCCAGCTTCGTCGGTGCCCTTTTTGTCTACTACCCATATTGGGTTATTGTAGGGGGATCTCGACTTCTGGATTATGCCGTTTTTTAGAAGGTCTTGGATTTCGTCATTGACGAAATCTGCCGCTCCCATCGGATACGGATAGGGTCTGGCATAAATGGGCTCCTCATCAACTGTCCTGATGGTGGCTACCACAGACGTGTTGTAAGGTAACGCCTCATTTGGGCTTGCGAAGGCGTTTTTCCTGTCGCTTAGCATTTTTGAAAATGCTCTTCTGACCAAAGGTGGTGCGCTAGAGCAGTCCACCTCAGTGAAATTTACATTGGGACATGATTGGAACTCTAGCTTTTCCGTCTCGGTGCCCCATCTGAGGTGCCCGGAAGCTAGGTTAAGTGATGCCCCTGCTTGTTTTAGCAGGTCAAGGCCGATGATGGCATCAAAGGAGGACAAATCTGGTAGGATGAAGAATGTAGCCTTCAAGTTAAACATGGAAACAAAGCATTTTTTTGTTATTGTGGTGACGCCATGGATGGAATGTACCGAGAATGCCGAATCTACTGGGCGGACGCCTTTCAACCCTTCGTATGGACGGATGAAATTTTTTGACGCGCCCGTGTCTATTAAAAGCTTCATTTCTACACCTGCTACTCTTCGTCTGATGGCGGGTAGCAGGGACTTTCCCCTAAAAAATTTATGACGTCCGAATCGTACTCATTAATACCGTCGTCGTCAATTTCCTGGGCCGCGCTTGAAGCTGCGGCGGTATATTTGTCCCCGGTTTCGACCGCGCCCTGCGCGACGTGATTAACCCTCTGCCTTTTGTGTGGGGCAGATCGATCGGACTCAGCCGGCTTCCTGTTTTGGTACGCCGGGGCCTGGGATGGCCTAAGCATTTTGGACAGCGATGGGTCGATGTCCATGGGTTCACTGTGTGGGGCGGAGTGTACTTGCGCCTTGTGTTGTTTGACGTAGTACGGATTTTTTCCAGCATTTGTTTGTGCATTTGTCTGCGCAAAGGCCTGTCGGTACTCTTGCTTTGGGTGCAGTTTCCTATCTTTATCCTCTTGGCTTTTGGCAAAAGAAGCCGCGAAGGAGTATCTTTCGTGGTTGGATTCCACTTCTTGTGCCAAAGCGAGAGCTGAAGGCATATCTTTCGGTTTCGCCGAGAAAAGGACATCCGTGAGGCTGCGCTTAAGCCCCGAGATAAATACTCGGAGTGCGTCATCCCGGAATTTGTCACACAAAACTTTTGCCGCCGAGGCTTCGTACGACATGGTAGCTTTGTTGGTGAGCAAGGTGAGTTTTTTCTCGACCTCGTCATAGTATTGGAGAAGGGTCATATTTCCCTGCCTAAGAGTACCCATTTTCTGCTCGATAACGTGCATCTGCCGCTTATCATTGTACGTAAAATCGAGTCGATTTATAATCGCGTCGAAATTTAGTACAGTGCCAAACGAAGACAGTACGGCATCGGCAGGGCCCCTTATTTTATTCCTAATAATAATAACCGCCTGATAATGGCGCGAGCTATGTTCGTAATTTCTGAAAATGTAATATGCGGCTACTGCCGCTTGTCTCCAGGAGACGTATGCTTCCTGTGCTCCCGAAAATTCGGGGAGGGACTTGACGGCGTCTAGGGGCTCGTCACACTTAATGTCGTTCCTAATTTCTATAGGCTCATATTTTTTTATTTGGGGAGCCTCCGCTTGGGCGGGAGCGATTTGTCTTTCGTTGACCAGTTCGGTCAGACGGTGTATAGCCAGGCGCATTTCGTTTTCTCTGCGCTGGTGTTCGATATTGGCTTCTTGAACAGCATGTTGAACGGCCGCCTGTATGGAGGCTGTCATCTGTTCCATGCTGAAAGCCATGTTCGCGAGTATGGGAGCGGTAGCGTTAACGCTTTTAGGGGTGGAAGATCTGGCCGGCCCTTCGGTCTCCGACTCAGAATCGCTAAAGAGTTGTCTTATGTTTCTATATTGTTGAAACGGATTGCTCATGTGGAGCTGCGGCTATAAAGTCGCCCGAAAGAAAAAATATTTATGTATGAATTATGTGCCGATGGAGGCGACTGGACTGGTGAAGGGGCCGCGGGGGCTGAGCTGCCGCTTTAGTTATGTGTGCGGGCTCGTCAAGTTGCGCTACAGCTGTGTCAAGTAGCGGTAAGGTAAGGGGTGCGCGGGGACTGAGCCGCCGCTTATGCAAACAGAGAACAAAAACAATTAAAACAACAAAGTGCCACACTGCATGCGCGGCCGTATCGTGTTCTCGAAAATGGAGTGGGGAAACAAAACGGAAAAGAAAAATAAATAACCAAAACTGCGCGGCTAATACCAAGAATTCTTGTGTAACAAAAAAGACATATAAAAGCTGAATTAAATACACGCGATTATATAAATTATTTCCGATTGAAATTTAAAATTTTCTGCCAGCGATTTTTTGGTTTTGGTTAGGAATTTTTATTCCGCACTTTTTGTGTTATATAGAATATTCATTTATTTATTCACAAAAACAGAAATGCAAAAAATATTGGGACAATAATTGGTTCACAAAATGAAATGGTTTAAATATTTTATAATAGGTAAAAAAATGTTAATGCTAAACCGTCAGCCAACTAATAAAGTTTATTTAAAAATTTTTTTTTAATTTTATGGGGCTGCAGTTTTTTATTAGCGTAAGGCACAATATTTTACTATTCTTGTCTTTCTTTCTTTCTTTTTTTTTATTTTTTAATACACAAAGAAAAATTCATGCAGACTTAGAAAAACTGTGTAAATAAAAGTGCTCACTTACATGGTTCTTTTACGATGGGCGCCAGATAATATAAGTTGGGTTTGTGTAATGATAATGTTATTGGTTATCCCTCGCTGCAGTCGGTGATGCCGTAGATCAGGGGTGCTCAACGCCTATACACTGAGTGCACTTTTGTTTTTGTAGATGCTCTGTGCTTATGGCTGGTGCGCCCATAAGCACCGTGCATATGGGCTTCGATTACCATGCGAAACAAAAACAATTTTGCTTGTTTCTTCATTACATCCCTATCCGTCGTCACGCTTCGCTGAACGCAGTGTATTTTGTTTTTGTTTTTTCCTCGAGCACATGCACTGGAACTTATTCTTCTGTCTGCTTTGGCTTTTGATTTATTTCTTTTGATTTAGCTCAATTAAAATTTTCAACCACTAAAATTAATATAAATATTGAATCTTTTTTAAGCCAAATATAAAAAAAAAATAAATAAATAAATATTTAAAACTGCTTTTTTTTCTCTCAGTGCACAGTTGCGCCCCAACTCTAAAGCGCCGCTACATATGTACACGTTTCCTTGTGTCTGTGTTAGTAAACGCACTGCCATAAGACGAATTTGAGCACCCCTGCCGTAGATGCTGGAGATACGTTGTAAGGTAATTGCCCCTGGCGGTTGCCGGGGGGTGTTGCTACTTTTCGTAAGTAGTGGTTGAGATCCCTGGCGGTTGCCGAGGGGAGATTCGTTCTGTGACGGGAGCTATGATGGGAGCACTTGCCCCGTTGTCACGGCCCTTGAGGCGCGGTGACCAATTCAACAAAAGAATTTACAAATTAACGGCAGTGCCGGAGATTGGTTTTATGCTCTTTATTGTATGAGACTCTGACACAAACTGAAACTTAAAGCTAACAAAAAGTATTTCATAGCGGCCACGCAAATGTGCAGTGCTTACCGCTATGCATGGGCTTCCGGCCAGACGCTATGTCAGCAGTTTGGCCAGAGCGAGCTCTTAAATAATCGGACATTGCCGCTGCTTGGTTAACTTCAGTTAACTTATATATAGATAGAAGAAGATAGATTAACTTAATATGCATAATATAAGCAATTCAAAACTATAAACACAAAAAATAAATTTGTTAATATCAGTTTGCAATATCAATACAAATTTAAGAATTCAAATCAATAAAAAATATGAAGAAATATGGAGCAACTTATAATATAAATAATTGTTGATAATAATTCGCGTATTGTACAAATGTGTGGCGTTCCAGCTTTCCAATAGAAAGTTCCAGCTTTCTATCTTCAAAAACACGAAAGTTGGGTCATTTCCGATCGTTCAGTTATATGACAGCTATAGGATATAATCGGCCGATCCTTATGAAATTTGGCATGTCGTAATGTTTTCCAAAAATAGCACTCATGTCAAATTTGAACTCTCTAACTCTTAAAACACCGAAGTTATACCATTTCCGATCAATCAGTTATATGGCAGCTAGAGGATATAGTCGGCCGATCCGGGTCGTTCCGACTTATATACTGCGTGCAAAGGAAAGAGGAGAGTGTGCAAAGTTTCAAGTCGATAGCTTTAAAACTGAGAGACTAGTTCGCGTAGAAACAGACAGACGGACAGACGGACATGCTCATATCAACTCAGGAGGTGATCCTGATCAAGAATATATATACTTTATAGGGTCGGAGATGTCTCCTTCACTGCGTTGCACACTTTTGGACAAAATTATAATACCCTCTGCAAGGGTATAAAAAAAAAAAAGACAAAGTTTTCTTCAAAATGTTAATCTTACATCCAACAGCTTTTCCACATCCTCGCAGTAATGACTGTGCGAGAGCATGGCCCTGTGCAGGCCGGCGTGGGACTGGGAGTCAAGCAAAAAGTCCACAATGTGCCTTAACTGCGCCACGTTCCAGTGCTTAAGACAGTCCTCCATGCCGGCGAAGGCTGTACGGAGGAAGGTGTGGAGTTCCCGCTGCTCAAAGGCATGAACCTCCTCCGAGAGGATAATTAGCATTTTGTAAGCCAGTAGACCATAGTTTTGGATGCGGCGACAGAATCCAGAGATGTTTACAATCCTTTGGAAGAGGAACAGCACGGCAAAGTTCTTGTAGCAGAGGTTAACCAGAATAGAAAGAGCTAGCAGGGCGTGCGAGTTCTCCTCCTCGTCGGCCTTGCTGGAGGAGGTGCCGTTCCCGTTGTCAGAGCCATCCTCTACTCCGTGTACTATCTCTGCCAGGTGCTCTAGCAGGGCTGCCAGGTAGGGCTCCTCCCAGTCGATTTGTATGCCGTAGGTCAAATCCTGCAGAAGTACCAGCAGCCGGTGGACACGTTCCGCCCGCTGGGTGCGGCGCAGAATCATTCCCAGCAGCGGCACAAAACAGAACTTGACCACAATGGCCCGGCGAGCCTCCAGGTTGCGACTACAGTGCTGGATGAGCGCCACGCAGGACCAAAGGACTTCCGCCCCTGAGCCCTCGGTGTCTAAGGCGCCCATCAGAGCGTGCAGGTCCACATAGAAGCGGGCTAGTTCCAGATTTCCCGGCAGGGGAGCAAAATGATGCGGCTGCACCTTGGTGCCGAGCAGTGCCACACTCCGCTGCACATACACAAGGCGAGTCCTCGCCGGAATTCTCATTACCCGTGTGGTTCCGTAGCGTGGCCATCGGTTCGGTCTCACTCGAAATCTCCCCGTTCAAAATGCAATTTGCACAAAACACGCAAAACACAAAAAAATGGTTAATTTCGAAAGTTGTTGATCGCTTGGCGCTTGGCGATTAAATATCGAAATCGAAATCGGTCATCGAGTTGGCAGCTTTCCCAATGAATTAGTTTTAAAAAAGTTGGCATTCTTTCTTTTATATGCCGCCACATTTAAATTTTGTACAATACGCGAATTATTATCAACAATTATTTATATTATAAGTTGCTCCATATTTCTTCATATTTTTTATTGATTTGAATTCTTAAATTTGTATTGATATTGCAAACTGATATTAACAAATTTATGAATTTATTTTTGGTGTTTATAGTTTTGAATTGCTTATATTATGCGTATTAAGTTAATCTATCTTCTTCTATCTATATATATAAAAGAAAGTCGTGTTATATGTTACACCACTTATAAATCAAGAACGGAAGAACAGATTTGAGTGAAAATTGGTAGGGAGGTAGCTTAGAGCCAGGAGAAGGACATAGGATACTTTTTGTCCCGTTCGACAGCGCGAATTATACTCCACCGAACTATACTCCACTTATAGTAATGAATAAAAGTAAGTAGGCTGTGAGCGTAACGTATCATATTTTTATGTACGATATTATGTATTTATACATTTATCTAGATGTATAAAGGTAATGAAAAGGCGCGTGTAAGCATGGCGCAGTTACGTGAATCACAATCGAAAGATGCACAAGAAAATGTCAAATGAAAATGTCAAATGTCAAAATGTCAGCAGCTAGGCTTGAGCGAACACGATTGAGAGTTAGGCAGTCGCGTTCTGCAGCAATCGATTTGATTCGGATGTTTAATTAATAATGCCGCGACCAAGACGATCGAATCTTTCCCGACAAAGCCGTAATGCAAGAAGAATACAAAATACTGCAAATGAAAGCGGTGATATGCAATTGGGCCAATTTTAGTCATCAAACAGTCAACTCTAGAGCTGCGCGAGATAGAAGAATACGAGATCAGGAGATTAAATTTATAAAGGTAAAGGTATAAAGCATGGCGCAGTTACGTGAATCACAATCGAAAGATGCACGAGATGAACATAATCAACAAAGACCACTTTTCAAAGAAGAGAAACGCAAAGATTAATAGTTAGAAGAAGAATTAACTAACAACGGCAACAAGTTTATCGAGGATTCACATCTGGGCAATTTCTTCGACTAGCATTCCTGCTTATTCCAAAGTGATTATTGTGAACATTCAAAGTGAAAGTTCCAAAGTGAACATTCCTTATCTCGCTTCTTCCTGCCGAGTTACGATTAAAAAAAAATGGCAACGCATTGGCCATTGCATCTTCTGGCGTTGCAGCAACCTTATTAGATGGAGGCATAACAGCTCATTCAGCACTTAAGCTGTCATTGAACATTCAAAATAATCCAGATGCAGTGTGCAACATAAAAACAATCGTCTATGGGCATAGTGCCCATATTTTGGATGAATGCACTATAGGACGTAAAAATTCGCTTGGGGAATTGGATTGGTCATTTAGGGATATAAGGAACAATGATAAACTATTTTACGGCCCTTTGTTACTCCTTTCAGGTGTTCACGGTTAATGTACGCTGATGAATTCAATGCTTGCTTAAAATCATCGCAACTGTGGCGTAATGTTGAAAAAGAACCGACCAAGAATATGCGCGATCAAATGCTTCAGGATCCATCCTTTCTCTAAACAACTGTTAGATATTGGCGAGGGGAATTTTGCTGTACGTGAAAATACTGGATGTACTTGAAATACTGAAAAACATTTATTAACCAAAATAAATGAAGAAAAAACAGCTAGCCCTTATAGAAAACAAAAAAGGGCAAAACAACGTTTGACGGGGTCGCTAGTAGGATATAAATATGAGGATCTAAGATTTTTCTGAAAAGTTTTTATTTCTAAAATCCTTTTTTTAAAGTTTCCTGGACATTTATATTTCCTGGACATATTTCTACTAAAAACGTAGAAGAGGGTTTATGGAGAGAAATTCAGTTTAATAAGTAAGTTTAAGTAATTAAGTAAGTTTAAAGTACTTGATAATTCATATTATAAAATGTATGTTGCAATAGTTACAGTTTGGAAATTTACAATAAGTTGTTTGTTTTTAATACAAAAAACCAGTAATTTATAGTATTAATCTGATTACTTTTTTTATGAAATAATAGCTCCTATGCTTACTATTTCTTACTTTCTTGTTTATTTCTTACTTACCAAGACTTTTACTAAGAGTTGCTAAGATGAGAGTTCTCTACATGTATCATTTTAAAACCTGATTTGAAATATCCTTAAATTCCTGCATGGACTTCTTAAAGGCAGGTTACCTCCACCTCCTCACTCCTTGTTTATTTAATTTTACTAAAGTACACACATACAAATGCAAAACACATGGGCACAGCACACAACACACAAACGCACACACGTGCGTTACATTTCAAATAGCGCATAAATTTTGAAAAGTCCATGCAAAATCAAAACGAAATTTTCTTGCTGGACAGCACCGACCCCCTTTCGAGGGGTGTTTTGGGTGGGGGTTGGAGCTCCATTTCGGGGCCACATATGCGTAGCGAACCTCACCCCTCACCTACACCGCCTCGCTTTGCAGAATTACGCTTTCGGCTCTAGGCATTGTCGTTGTTGTTGTTTTCCTTTTTTTTCGGTGGGCAGTGGGCGGTGGGTGGATCTGGGGGGCGTGGGTCTAGGGCGGACGGCTGAATAAAGGGGTGGCGAGTGGCAAGCGGAGCAAGGGGGGCAGCTTAAAATGTGCAGAAAGCATAAGCCTAAGCTTTTTTATCGCTCGACCATGAGACAGGCCAGACCAGAGTTGCCCACTCCCATCAAAGTGAAAGTGGTCCAGCCGAAAAGTACACAGGAAAAAATGGATTTGAACTCGATACGAATTTTAGTTTGTTTTAAAATCTTTTGATTTAAATCATTATATCAATGGATAAAAAATAATAATAATATTTTTTCTATAAAAAAAATAGAAAGAACTGTTACTAATTAAAATAAATTTTAAATCGTTTTCCAAAGAAATAAATAAATTTAAGCAGCGACCTATAAACTGAAAAGGACTCCTGCAACAACTTTATTTCGTGTTGCATACTTATTGGGGTACATCTACCTATATTGTATTATGTGATTTAGTTTTGTTCTCCATTTAGTTGAAATTGTTAAATATGAAATAATTTTAAATGATTCAAATGTATTTTGATCTAATTAAACTTATTCAAATTTTAAAAAATGTGTACTATTTCTTATAAAATATTTGAAGAGTAGTTCCTCTCTCTGCACAAATCTCGCTCACACATGCATGAACACACTCAAACATACGCATACACATGCCAAATTTGAATTGTGTGTGTGTATAGTTGAAAGTTTCAATATTGACTCAGCTTTCTTGGGGAGGGGGTGGTGTGTGGACGGCCGGTAGGTGGTGGGTGGCTGATGGGCGGTAAGCGCTTTTTGCCCAACTGCCCAAAAAAAACGCCCTCAGTGACAGCACATAAGGACATACGCTTACATACGTGAGCATGTGGCTCTGTTCGGTATATATTTACATTATTCATGCACACACACCCACGGACACACACTCCACCCACCCACACACATACCTTGGCACTTTTGAAAAATCTGATATCAGATATCAGCACAAGTGCGAGACAAGCAAAATTAAAAAAACACCAAATAGCCACGCATTAAAAAATAAATATAAAAAAAATATTTAAAAAAAAACGCAGCAAAAAACTACAAGATGCAAGTGGCAACAAGTTTCTCCAGTGGTTTCTTCTCTCTCAATTCTTCTCTGGGCCAATAATACACAGAGATGGAAATTTTTGTAAAGAAAAATTATTAAAAAAAAAAATAAATACAGGCCTTAAAAATAAAACAAAATTATAATTAATAAAAATTCATATCTTAAATCTTAAAATTTATAATTTTGAAAAATAAAATTAATAAATTCCTGTGTAATGCGTATAAGGAAAGATTGCCTCCAAAGAGAGATTTCTTTATGTATTTGTATCTGTACAAATACAGATACTTTGCTGCAGATACAGCTGCAGCTACACCCTTCAGTACCATACCTCAAGGATTCCTTAAGGAATCGTCTAGGTACTAGTATTGCCACCCGAGGAATCCTCTAGGTATGTTTCATACAAACCATCAAGGAATTTCCATAGAAGAGTTCCTCACATCGAGGAATTCGAACAACTCAAGGAATACTGCAGGATTCCTGTAGGTATTCGAAGAGGATTTCGAACAAAATACCCCAGGGAATCCCTGAGGTATACTCTGAGGAATCGTTGAGGAAATACCCCAGGGGAGCCCCGAGGCATACTCTCAGGAATCGTTGAGGAAATACCCCAAGGAATCCCTGAGGTATACTCTGAGGAATCGTTGAGGAAATACCCCAAGGAATCCCTGAGGTATACCGTGAGGAATCTTACGGGAATTCAGGTGGGATTCATACGGGATTCACTGAGGAACTGTAAGGATTTTCACCCCCCCCCTTTCCATCCAACCTTTACAACCAAAATTATTATTTTATTTGAAATTTTATTAATACAAGAAATTATGAATTGTTATAATCTATATTGTTATTATTATAATACATTGTTATAATCTATTATTATTTATTATTTATTCTAAAGATTTATACTACTTATTTTAATTTTTTTTTTATTATTATTATTTTTGATGGCCGTCAAAGCGTGCCCCAACAATTTCTCCGGCGGTTTCCCGGATCCACCATAGATATACTATCTGTAAATAAAATAAATAGAAATTAGATATCTCTTACATTATTTGTAATTAAAATACATCCCAATCAAAATTCCATAAAAATTTGGAAACGACTTTCATCTCCTCTTACCACTTACTCCGTCAATATTGTAATTGACGATCAGGTCCTCCGCGAAAATATATTTTAATGACTTTGTAAGGGCTCCGCGCTTCAATAAGTTCGTCACGCGGTGGTCTGCAAAATTAATAGGTATTAAAATTTTTTAATTTAATTTATAAATATTATACTACACATTCTTCCTTCATGCCGCGGCCTAAGACGAATTCCAACGCTGCCAATGCCTCGTCGGTGGCAATCGGAAATTCCATGTTGACAGCATTGCTGGAGGCCTTTCCCTTAACAAAGAAATAACGTTAACTCCCTTAACGTTAATAAATATATGTACATATACATATGTATACAGTTTCTCAAGTAATTGTTTGCTAAATACAAATGGCACAAAATTTAATTTAAATTATTTTTAATTAATTTAATTTAATTCAAAAATTAAAATTTTTTATTTGCAAACAATTACTTGACATACTGTATATAAATATTTAACACATTTCCGAGCGGCTAATGCCGTTTAATAAATATAGTACATATGTACACATATATTGAACGGCCGGCTGGTATTTAATAAATAAGTTAATTATATGCACTACTCACCAGAATTAGTTAGTATCACTAGGTCACTTATGTAAATGTTTTTTTGAAAAATTTAACTTTAAACGCAACAAACGCGTGTAATCCGATGCAAATTGAACAGCAAATGCAAAGGAGAAGGGGAGAGGCAGACGAAACCGAAAATTGACAACCGAAAATTCTTGCGCGTGCCAGGGTATAGTCGACCAAAGCAATGCCTTGTAATTAGAATCGCACAAGGCTAATAATCAAACATGAACATATTGGCTTTGCCTAACACAAATTATTAATACATTTCAATATACCATATGATTAAAAAGAAAAATGTATTAAATATAATCTTAAATATATAAAAATATTTCAACATATTTTAAAAAGGGTATTCTGACGTCGATTCCATTCATTTGGTTTTCGGCACAGATTTTTTTTCTCTCCCTTCCCTCCATCTACATCTCTCTAATTGTCTCTCTGTCGCGTGCCTCTGCTCCGAAACTATGACGTAGAAGCCTCGAGAATCATCGTCGAAAACCAAAAGCAGGTAGAAGTTTCGTTTCCCCTTTCGTTTCGGACTTGAGTAAACGAAGCCCATGCAATTTGTTTTTGTTTTTCGACAATGTCGCCAGGAATCGTCGGGGTAAGGAATTTTGGTACTGAAGGGCAGATACAGCTACAGATATAGCGAAAGTTGCATGTCTTACCCTCTATTTACAGAGCAGAGCAAACAATTTTTTCGCCTAAAAAACAATATATAAAATATTTTTCGTTTTTTTAATTTAATAAAGAATATGTATTTTATGTATTTATGTATTTGTGAAAAGAGCTAAACGATCAAGAGCTGTTGATTCGTTCATAGCTTTACATTATTGCCCCCCCCCAACCCTCTGAAAAACTTCTAAAAAAAAAAATAAATATATTAAAAAAAAAGAGCAGAATCAACCCGAAACGCATACGAAACGATCCATCGGATAGCTGCGCAGAAATTTCGGTTCAGTTCGGGTGTTTTTTTTTTATTTTTTGGCGACTTTGCTGCTCAGCTTTTGTAAAAATGCAGCAGCGATCGCGGTCGCTGTCGGCGTCACAGTCGGCGTCGCTGCACTCCAAAAAAAGCGAAAGAAATATACATGAAAAGTATATAACAAAAAAAAAAGAAAAAAAATAAAGGCAAAGGCACAAAAAAAAAAACATACAGGCGGCACATATAGTATATGTCGGATCTTAAATTATGGTAGTCAGTGTAATAAAGAACAATTCTCGTCCCTGCAATTGTTTATTGTTAATACACCTTGTTCCTTCTATTCGCCAGATGGTCAGGATAGTTCGATGCGAATAAGGAAGAGAAATGTGACACTAGGTTGGATGTTTGAGAGAGAGAGATGGGCACTACGATTGTTGTGCGTGTATGCTTGAGCCACTGCGAGAGACAGAGATACAAGTATGTTTGTTGTAGCTTTTGTAGCGTGGTAGCTGGAGGACAATTCCGGTAAGCGAGAATTGCTGGGGCAGTCTCAAGTTGGCAGTGGCACGATCCAGTATATTCGCCGTATACAATCAGTTAAAAAATATGGAAAACCATAACCCCAACCCGACATCAGAAGTGGGATCAGTGCCAACTCATGCATTTACTGAAGATCAGTGGCGTCCCATTATGGAACTACAAAAACGCAATTTCGATTCGTCCACAAAATCAAGTGGTTTTGCCAAAATTTAACCCAGATGTCTTAGGAGGGGATGCGACTCAATGGTGTGCAACGGCAAGCATTTTCATGGACGAACAGAAGATTGATGGCAGCGCACTTATCATGGTGTTAAGTAGTTGCATGCAGGGCAGTGCTTCATCGTGGCTTGCTCAGATCTGCTATCCTGGCATTAATTGGGAGCAGTTTAAAGAACTATTTATACAGCGCTTCGAGATTAAGGAAACGCCGGCAGCTATGTTCCTGAATTTACTGAACAGCCGTCCAGCCCACAATGAGTGCCCTGCAGTGTACGCAAGCCGTATGGTGACGTCATTGACCACAAAATGGCGCAATATGAACGTCGAGGAAATAGCTGTATCCACTATACTTGCGCATATGGCCAATTTTGACAACCGTTTGCAGCGTATGGTGTTTTCGTCTAATGTACAAACTAGAAGTCAACTTCAAATGGAACTGAAAGCATTTACATTTGACAAAAAGCGGAGTGCTGGAAATACTGATGGTAATAGCGGCGACTCCAAGCGAGCCAAAATAGTGTGCCACTTATGCAAGAAACCAGGACATAAAATGGCGGAGTGTAAATTAAAGCAGTCTGGACCGGAGAATAAACAGCATCGCGATTTACAGAATGTGACCTGTTACCGGTGTGGACAACTTGGGCATCTTGCGAATCGGTGCACGAACACTGCAGCTAAATCTGGAGCAGTTACTGAGAAGAAATGTAATCAATGTTTTGTGACTGAACCAAAAGGAGTTTTGACACATCAGGGTGAGATCTTTCCTATTTGTTTTGACTCTGGAGCTTATTCGCTTATTCGAAGTAGTGTTGCCGAAAAATTTGATGGCAAACTTATTAATAATATTGTCATAATACGAGGTATTGGCGACGCTGGCATTTCCAGTAAGCTACAAAAACTATCTAAATGTATTATTAATGGAAATATTCTAGAAATACTGTTTCACGTCATAGCAGATAAGCATCTCACAAATGATATTGTAATTGGTAGGGAAATCCTTAGTCCAGGATACGAAATCATCTTGACACCTGATAAATTTAAATTGGTTAAGACTAAATCTGTAAACGTCTGTAAAGTCTCTGAGTCATCTACCTTGCTACATAATGTTGATACTGAATTGATTGGTAATGACAAAGAAAACTTAATTAAATTACTTCAAGACTATTCAGCTGCATTTATTGATGGAATCCCTTGCACAAAGGTTAATACGGGTGAAATGACTATTAGATTAATTGATCCAAACAAAACTGTGCAGCGGCGTCCATATCGTTTGAGTCCAAATGAAAAAGAAATTGTACGTGAAAGGATAACAGAGTTGTTAAACTGTAACATTATTCGACCTAGTTGTTCTCCCTATGCTAGTCCTATACTCTTGGTTAAAAAGAAGAACGGATCCGATCGACTCTGCGTTGATTATCGTGAACTAAACAGCAATACTGTTTCTGACAGATATCCCTTACCACTAATCAACGATCAGATTGCTAGACTTGCGGGTGCAAAATATTTTACTTGTCTGGATATGGCTAGTGGATACCATCAGATACCCATTCATCCCGATTCTGTTGAATGTACTGCGTTTGTTACACCTGATGATTTTTAAAAAA
>NW_027222980.1:0-39911 GCF_030179905.1 Drosophila bipectinata | reverse complement strand
GTGATGCTTCAAGTTGAGGCAATTTCACTTTCCCGGAAGCGCAACACAATCCTTTTGGTTCGTTGTTAAATTTGAGAGCCTGACTTTGAATTTGACTTCGTTTCTAACTGACATTTTGACATTTGACATTTTCTTCTTAGCTGTCTGCCTAAATAAAAAAGTATGGGCCAGGGAGGAACGCTGTCGAACGGGACAAAAAGTATCCTATGTCCTTCTCCTGGCTCTAAGCTACCTCCCTACCAATTTTCACTCAAATCTGTTCTTCCGTTCTTGATTTATAAGTGGTGTAACATATATATAGATAGATTGCTATATACAGTATACATATACAGTATTCTTTTATATATATAGATTTAATAGAAATAGTTTTAATATTGATTTCTTACAAATATCAATAGAGAGTGCAGAGGCTCTGGTGGTGCTTCAAGTTGAGGCAATTTCACTTTCCCGGAAGCGCAACACAATCCTTTTGGTTCGTTTTAAATTTGAGAGCCTGACTTTGAATTTGACTTCGTTTCTAACTGACATTTTGACATTTGACATTTTCATTTGACATTTTCTTCTTAGCTGTCTGCCTAAATAAAAAAGTATGGGCCAGGGAGGAACGCTGTCGAACGGGACAAAAAGTATCCTATGTCCTTCTCATGGCTCTAAGCTACCTCCCTACCAATTTTCACTCAAATCTGTTCTTCCTGCAATCATTGCTGCAATCGTATCGAAACGCTGCTCGATTCAAATCAGCTAAATATCTTGTTCTGCGTTGCAAATTATCTATTTGTTGACTTCTGTTGTTCGCTCGACGATTCTGCATTGCCAACCGAGCTGTTTCACGGGCTGCTTCACTTTGCTCTCGTGATTGAGAAGCACGAAGTTGAGCCATACTATTGCGGCGCTGTTCACGTGCAATTTCTTGTTCTTCTTCAGTCCTTTCATTTGCAGTATTTTGTATTCTTCTTGCATTACGGCTTTGTCGGGAAAGATTCGATCGTCTTGGTCGCGGCATTATTAATTAAACATCCGAATCAAATCGATTGCTGCAGAACGCGACTGCCTAACTCTCAATTTCAACATTTTTTCAATTTTGACATTTGACATTTTCATTTGACATTTTCTTGTGCATCTTTCGATTGTGATTCACGTAACTGCGCCATGCTTACACGCGCCTTTTTATTACCTTTATACATCTAGATAAATGTATAAATACATAACGTACATAAAAATATGATACGTTGATACGTCACAGCCTACTTACTTTTATTCATTACTATAAGTGGAGTATAGTTCGGTGGAGTATAATTCGCGCTGTCGAACGGCACAAAAAGTATCCTATGTCCTTCTCCTGGCTCTAAGCTACCTCCCTACCAATTTTCACTCAAATCTGTTCTTCCGTTCTTGATTTATAAGTGGTGTAACATATAACACGACTTTCTTTTATATATATAGATAGATAGATAGATAGATTATAGAAAAAATATTATTTTTATTTTTTATCCATTGATATAATGATTTAAATCAAAATTTTAAAACAAACTAAAATTCGTATCGAGTTCAAATCCATTTTTTCCTGTGTACTTTTCGGCTGGACCACTTTCACTTTGATGGGAGTGGGCAACTCTGGTCTGGCCTGTCTCATGGTCGAGCGATAAAAAAGCTTAGGCTTATGCTTTCTGCACATTTTAAGCTGCCCCCCTTGCTCCGCTTGCCACTCGCCACCCCTTCATTCAGCCGTCCGCCATAGACCCACGCCCTCCAGATCCACCCACCGCCCACTGCCCACCGAAAAAAAAGGAAAACAACAACAACGACAATGCCTAGAGCCGAAAGCGTAATTCTGCAAAGCGAGGCGGTGTAGGTGAGGGGTGAGGTTCGCTACGCATATGTGGCCCCGAAATGGAGCTCCAACCCCCACCCAAAACACCCCTCGAAAGGGGGTCGGTGCTGTCCAGCAAGAAAATTTCGTTTTGATTTTGCATGGACTTTTCAAAATGTATGCGCTATTTGAAATGTAACGCACGTGTGTGCGTTTGTGTGTTGTGTGCTGTGCCCATGTGTTTTGCAATTGTATGTGTGTACTTTAGTAAAATTAAATAAACAAGGAGTGAGGAGGTGGAGGTAACCTGCCTTTAAGAAGTCCATGCAGGAATTTAAGGTATATTTCAAATCAGGTTTTTAAAATGATACATGTAGGAGAAGCTCTCATCTTAGCAACTCTTAGTAAAGTCTTGGTAAGTCTATGAAATAAACAAGAAAAGTAAGAAAGTAAGCATGGAGCTATTATTTCAAAAAAAAGTAATCAGATTAATCTATAAATTACTGGTTTTTTTGCTGAAAATGCCACTTATTGTAAATTCCAAACTGCACCATGTAACTACATTTATAATAGGTGTTAACTACTTAATTACAAATTACTTATTAACTGCTTTTCTAAACCTCTTCACGATGTAGAATATGCCGGAAATTCCGTTTTTTAATCTTTAGAAATAAACGGCTTTCAGAAATTTTAGAGCATAGTATACAGCGGTCAATGTTTTCCTTTGTTTTTCTAGCTGTTTTTTTGCTTTAATTTGTTTCATGTTTTTCAATATTTCATCATCTTTTGTTTCATAAGTACTTGAATTTCACTTTGAATTTCACAACACTTGAATCCTTTTTTGTGATCTATGCTGTCGAAAAAATTGCCCAGATGTGAATCCTTGATAAACTTGTTGCCGTTGTTAGTTAATTCTTCTTCTAACTATTAATCTGTGCGCTTCACTTCTTTGAAAAGTGGTCTTTGTTGAATATGTTCATCTCGTGCATCTTTCGATTGTGATTCACGTAACTGCGCCATGCTTACACGCGCCTTTTCATTACCTTTATAAATTTAATCTCCTGATCTCGTATTCTTCTTTCTCGCGCAGCTCTAGAGTTGACTGTTTGATGACTAAAATTGGCACAATTGCATATCACCGCTTTCATTTGCAGTATTTTGTATTCTTCTTGCATTACGGCTTTGTAGGGAAAGATTCGATCGTCTTGATCGCGGCATTATTAATTAAACATCCGAATCAAATCGATTGCTGCAGAACGCAACTGCCTAACTCTCAATCGTGTTCGCTCAAGCCTAGCAGCTGACATTTTGACATTTGACATTTTCATTTGACATTTTCTTGTGCATCTTTCGATTGTGATTCACGTAACTGCGCCATGCTTACACGCGCCTTTTCATTACCTTTATACATCTAGATAAATGTATAAATACATAATATCGTACATAAAAATATGATACGTTACGCTCACAGCCTACTTACTTTTATTCATTACTATAAGTGGAGTATAGTTCGGTGGAGTATAATTCGCGCTGTCGAACGGGACAAAAAGTATCCTATGTCCTTCTCCTGGCTCTAAGCTACCTCCCTACCAATTTTCACTCAAATCTGTTCTTCCGTTCTTGATTTATAAGTGGTGTAACATATAACACGACTTTCTTTTATATATATAGATATAGATAGAAGAAGATAGATTAACTTAATATGCATAATATAAGCAATTCAAAACTATAAACACAAAAAATAAATTCATAAATTTGTTAATATCAGTTTGCAATATCAATACAAATTTAAGAATTCAAATCAATAAAAAATATGAAGAAATATGGAGCAACAACTATAAATAATTGTTGATAATAATTCGCGTATTGTACAAAATTTAAATGTGGCGGCAAATAAAAGAAAGACTGCCAACTTTTTTAAAACTAATGCATTGGGAAAGCTGCCAACTCTGTACTCTTTAGTGTTGCTGAGATCAGATAACGATGACCGATTTCGATTTCGATATTTAATCGCCAAGCGCCAAGCGATCAACAACTTTCGAAATTAACCATTTTTTTGTGTTTTGCGTGTTTTGTGCAAATTGCATTTTGAACGGGGAGATTTCGAGTGAGACCGAACCGATGGCCACGCTACGGAACCACACGGGTAATGAGAATTCCGGCCAGGACTCGCCTTTGCAGACGCAGCAGGACGCAAATGCCGCCCTGGCCATTGGATATGTAAGGGAATTCAGCTGTCGGGCGGCCGCCTTCCAGCAGCAGCGGTCGGGCGGCCGCCTTCCAGCAGCAATATAAAAAAAAATAAAAAAATAAAATAAAATAAAAAAGAAATAAAAAAAATATAAAAATTAAAATAAAAAAAAAATATAAAATATAAAATTAAAAAATTAATGAATTAAAATGAAAAAAACGAATTGAAAACTAAAAAAAAAAATAAGGTGATGAAGGGCAAGATGAACAAGATGAGGTCCCAAAGAAGATCCCGAAGATAAAAAATAAAAAAATTATAAAATATATAAGAAAATAAATAAAGAGAAAATAAAATAAAAAAAGAAATAAAAAAATAAGATAAAAGTGAAACCGATTGGAAAAAAGTTGTTCATTGTTTATAATTTAATTTAAAATAAGAAAATAAATAAATATCAGAGAAGTCGGGCAGCAAAAAGTTTTTTTTTTTTTTTTATATAAAAATATTATTGGGAAAAAATTGTTAAAAATAGTTATATATGAAATATAGTTTAATTTAAAATAAGAAAATAAATAAATATCAGAGAAGTCGAGAAGTGTTTATAATAACACCACATTATTATTATATAAAATTAATTGTTGAAAGATTAATTTGGAATTAATTGATGACCCTCTTGAGTGCTTTCGCCACCCTGGAGTACAACGGCTATGGGCCAATTGAAGAGAGTGAATCGGTAATTGTTTTATTTAGTTAAATAAATGGTAAAAAAAAAAAAAATATATATATAAAAAAAAGGACAAAATATATCCTCGGCAAGGATATAAAATTAACAAAGGATAAATAAGAGCAGGGGGTGTCTTAAACGTCGGAGATTGGAAAAGTCCAAAGTCTTTTATTATTTTTAATAAAATGTAAAATTAAAAAATCAACGAATTAAAATGGAAAAAAACGAATTGAAAACTAAACAAAAAATAAGATGATGATGGGCAAGCTGGACAAAATGAAGAACAAAATGAGGCGACGAAGGTCCCGAAGATGAAAAATAAAAAAATTATAAAATATATAATAAAATAAATAAAAAGAAAATAAAATAAAAAAAGATAAATAAATAATTAATGGCCATATTAAGTGCGTTTGGAACCCTTGAATTTAACGGCTATTTTATTTCGTTAGATATATGGTTAAAAGAGAAGGAGGTGTCTCAAACGTTGGAGATTGGAATAGACCACAGTGTTTTATTATTTTTGATAAAATGTAAAATTAAAAAATCAACGAATTAAAATGGAAAAAAACGAATTTAAAAATAAAAAAAAGAAGATGATGTTGGGCAAGCTCGACAAAATGAAGAACAAAATGAGGAGACCAAGGTCCCGAAGATGTAAAATAAAAAAATTATAAAATATGTAATAAAATAAATAAAAAGCAAAAAAAGGATAAATAAGAGAAGGGGGTGTTTTAAACGTTGGAGATTGGAAAAGACCACAGTCATTTATCATTTTTAATAAAATGTAAAATAAAAAATGGAATAAAATAAAAATAAATATATGTATAAGATCCATATCATCGTCGAGATCATCGTCTCCAGATCACCCATATGGTTGAAAAATAAAAAAAATTAAATATAGACGAAAATAAATGAAAATCAGAAGGCCGTTGATTCGACAATGAAATGTTCATCGTTAATTGTTTAATTTAAAATGAGAAAATAAATAAATATCAGAGAAGTCGAAAAGAAAAAAATAAAAAGAATACAAAAAATAAAATAGTTGTGGCTCCTTGAGCGGCTGAGCTCCGACTGATTGAAAAGAAATGCTTGTGCCCCTTATATACCCCACATTTTGGCCAGAAAATCGAATGCAAAGCCTTCTTGGTTTGGAATAAACTTGAAAACGATTAAAAATTGGGCGCGAAAGGTGATAACAATAACCGATAACAACGGAAAACCAACCTACTATGTCTAAAAGCAGGTTGGCATCGCTGGCGACACGCAGGCGTTAGTACCTTTCCGCATGTTTTGTTTTGTTTCTGACACGACACACGATAAATAAGAAAATTATTATTTTTAAGAAAAAGTTGTGAAAAACTACTTTAGCCATGAGTAGTTTAAAGTCCGATTTGGATGAATATTTATTGCTGCAGAGTGATCAGAAGAGCTTCAATGTGAAGCTGCCACAGTTGAAGGTCCCAAGTCTGGGACTATTTTCCAAAAACACGGAGCCGGAGGCCAATAGCTGGCTAAAGGACACCCAGGACTCCTGTTGTCCCAAACTGGTAGGATTACATTGAGTCCTAAACCCTAAATAATTTATTTATAATCCATTTTCGTTTATATTTCAGTCGCGACTGCAGAGAATTGTGGGTTTTGTGGCCTGTTTGGGAATGGGAGGACTCTGCATATCCCTATCGACTCTATACATTCCCGTTCTTATCTTGAAAGCCCGAAAGTTTGCCTTGCTCTACACCCTGGGCAGTCTCTTCTTTATACTAAGCTTTTGCTTTTTGTCCGGATTCGGAGCCTTTCTGCGACAGATGTTCTCAAAGCCGAGACTCCTGACTTCCATATCGTACAGTTCCTGCCTGTTGTTAACCCTGTATTGTGCCTTGGTGGCCAAAAGCACCGCATTCACAGTTCTGTTTGCTGTGGCGCAAATAATAGCATTACTGTTTATGGTACTGGGTATGGTTCCGGGTGGAGCTACGGTCTCAAGTTCTTTGGGCAATTGTTCAAGACCAGCGTTTCGGCCTCGACAAGGGCGCTGCCAGTATAAGCCACGAAGAGCAATAAAACAAAACGAATCATCTCCAACCACCGCAGCAACGAACGATATAACTTATTTAACTCATTGATCCAAAATAAAACTTATTTGTGATATAACGCCTCTCAAAAGTAACCATATTGTTTTTTTTAATTATTTTCTCAACTTACTCATTGGGAAAATCAATGCTCGCTTATCAGAAATTGCAATTATAAATGCGAACTATGACGCGATTCTGCTACGCTGGAAGACTCTCTTTATAGATTGGTCTTTTACGACGCAATTGTGTATATGGGGGGAGGGTTATATTAAAATTATTTATTTGTATCTTGATCATAAAACTAATCTTCGATTTCTCCATTTTGTCATTCCACTGGAGTCTCCAGCAGTGGGCCTATCCTTTGACTTGGCTTCTCCATAGGTCAGTCCTCAATCTCGCCCAGATACAAGGTTTTATCGCTGGATCCAGACAAAATTAAAGGTTCTTTCGGACTGAAATCCACATCGTTTACACTGCCATTATGTCCTGGCAGCTTGTATAGAATGCGCCTCGTGTTGACATCCCAAATGTAGACATGCCGATCGGCCGAACCGCAGGATATTTTGTCGCTTCCCGGTGACCAAGCGCAGCGAAGCAGATTCTTCTCAAAGTTGTGCTGATGGCCCTGGAATACCTTTACACACCGCTCGCCAGGAGCATAGGGCCTCACGTCCCACACTCTCAGCGTGTTGTCCATAGCATTGGTAAGGACGAAATCACCTTCCGGCGACAGCGCCATGCCGGTAACAGTATCTGCATGTCCTCTCAAAGTATGCAGAACCGCCTGCTTTCGAATATCCCAAATTTTCAGTTCATTATCGATGCCTCCGGTGATTACTTGTTCTCCGGTGTCACCAAAACAAACTGCAGTCACCTGGAAGGGAGACTCCAGGGTATGGACGGCGTGTTTCTTCCTCGCATCCCAGATCTTTATGGTCCGATCATCACTGCCTGAGCACAGCAGCTGTTGGCCTCGTCGCGATCCCTGCACACTGTTCACAAAGTTCCCGTGACCCTTGAAGCGTCGCTGCCGTTGACCCGTAACAATGTCCCAAATGGCTAGAGTTTTGTCCGTCGAGCAGGAGAATATATATGCGAACCATACGGCGTAAAATGGGCTTCCATTACAGCGCCACTGTGTCCGGATAGAGCCATTATATTCTCACAGTCACCGTAAACCTGCCAGATGTCTGCAAAACAATAATAATGAATGAAAAGAATATACAAAACTGACTCAAAATTTCACTCACGAATCTGCCTATCAAACCCGGAGGATAGCAGCATCTCTCCCTCCGGATGAAATTCTGTGGTAAAGATCTCTCCCTCATGACCCTCTCAAATTTAACAACGAACCAAAAGGATTGTGTTGCGCTTCCGGGAAAGTGAAATTGCCTCAACTTGAAGCACCACCAGAGCCTCTGCACTCTCTATTGATATTTGTAAGAAATCAATATTAAAACTATTTCTATTAAATCTATATATATAAAAGAATACTGTATATGTATACTGTATATAGCAATCTATATATATAAAAGAACAACGTGTTTTATGTTACAACACTTATAAATCAAGAACGGAAGAACAGATTTGAGTGAAAATTGGTAGGGAGGTAGCTTAGAGCCAGGAGAAGGACATAGGATACTTTTTGTCCCGTTCGACAGCGTTCCTCCCTGGCCCATACTTTTTTATTTAGGCAGACAGCTAAGAAGAAAATGTCAAATGTCAAAATGTCAGTTACAAACGAAGTCAAATTCATAGTCAGGCTCTCAAATTTAACAACGAACCAAAAAGATTGTGTTGCGCTTCCGGGAAAGTGAAATTGCCTCAACTTGAAGCACCACTAGAGCCTCTGCACTCTCTATTGATATTTGTAAGAAATCAATATTAAAACTATTTCTATTAAATAAATAATTAACAAGTGGATTGAAGTGAAGTGAAGTTTAATTAATAATGCCGCGACCAAGACGATCGAATCTTTCCCGACAAAGCCGTAATGCAAGAAGAATACAAAATACTGCATATGAAAGGACTGAAGAAGAACGAGAAATTGCACGTGAACAGAGCCGCAATAGTAAGGCTCGACTTCGTGCTTCTCAAATAGATTTTAATTTGCGACGAAAAATTTTAGCTGATTTGAATCGAGCTGCGTTTCGATACGATTGCAGCAATGATTACAGCTTGCATCCTAGCGTTTGCATTGGGCAAATGGACGTTGTTTGCGAGTATTGTGGTGCATTAAAGTTTTCCGGAGAAACGCCTGGATTATGCTGCGTTAATGATAAAGTGAAGTTGCCAGTAATTCCAAGATCTGCGGCTGCCGACGAAATAAACGCTTGCCTCAAATCGTCAAATCTATGGCGCTATGTGAAGAAACTGCAGCTGATAACAAACATGAGAGTTACATTGCTTAATGATACATCTGCTGAAGATTTCTCGGAGCAATTTCTGACTATCGGTAATGGTCAAGTACCTGTCGATGAATCGAGCGGATTAATATCATTTCCAAATAATTTTTGTAATTTTGTCTCATCAAAAGACGAACTTATCAACAATGTATTTCCAAATATTATTTCTAACTACAAAAATAATGAATGGTTGAGTGAGCGAGCAATTTTAGCGGCTAAGAATAAAGATGTAGATGACCTGAACTACATAATTCAAAATAAGATCATTGGAACAATGCATTCATTCAAATCTATTGACTGCGTCACAAATGAAGATGAAGCCACCAACTATCCAATTGAATTTTTAAACTCTTTGGACGTGCCTGGCTTACCACCGCACAATTTACGCCTAAAGGTTGGCTCCGTAGTAATCATGCTTCGAAACATAAACCAACCAAAACTGTGCAACGGTACGCGTTTGGTGGTTAGTAAATTGATGAACAATGTAATTTACGCTACGATAATGATAGGAAAATTCAAAGGTGAGGAAGTTCTAATTCCGAGGATCCCGATGATCCCAACCGATATGCCGTTTGAATTTAAAAGACTTCAATTTCCGATACGTCTTGCATTTGCCATGACAATCAACAAATCACAAGCCCAATCCTTAAAAGTTTGTGGTTTAAATCTAGAACATTCATGTTTTTCCCATGGTCAATTATACGTGGCATGTTCACGGGTCGGAAAACCATCTGCGTTGTTTGTTTTTGCGCCTGATAATAAAAAAAAAAATGTCGTGTATCACAAGGTGCTTGAGTGAAGAGCAACCTATATACTAAAATACAGAAATAATAATGAATGATTAAGGAGGAGAAACAAAGAATATTGTATACCCACAAGTATTACAGAATTTAATTAATTTGAAAATTATTCTTTTTTGTTTGACTTATTTTTTATGCGTGCAACAACAATATGCCACAGCGAAACGTGGCAGGGTACTGCTAGTCTATATATATAAAAGAACAACGTGTTTTATGTTACAACACTTATAAATCAAGAACGGAAGAACAGATTTGAGTGAAAATTGGTAGGGAGGTAGCTTAGAGCCAGGAGAAGGACATAGGATACTTTTTGTCCCGTTCGACAGCGTTCCTCCCTGGCCCATACTTTTTTATTTAGGCAGACAGCTAAGAAGAAAATGTCAAATGTCAAAATGTCAGTTACAAACGAAGTCAAATTCATAGTCAGGCTCTCAAATTCCGGGAAAGTGAAATTGCCTCAACTTGAAGCACCACTAGAGCCTCTGCACTCTCTATTGATATTTGTAAGAAATCAATATTAAAACTATTTCTATTAAATAAATAATTAACAAGTGGATTGAAGTGAAGTGAAGTTTAATTAATAATGCCGCGACCAAGACGATCGAATCTTTCCCGACAAAGCCGTAATGCAAGAAGAATACAAAATACTGCATATGAAAGGACTGAAGAAGAACGAGAAATTGCACGTGAACAGAGCCGCAATAGTAAGGCTCGACTTCGTGCTTCTCAAATAGATTTTAATTTGCGACGAAAAATTTTAGCTGATTTGAATCGAGCTGCGTTTCGATACGATTGCAGCAATGATTACAGCTTGCATCCTAGCGTTTGCATTGGGCAAATGGACGTTGTTTGCGAGTATTGTGGTGCATTAAAGTTTTCCGGAGAAACGCCTGGATTATGCTGCGTTAATGATAAAGTGAAGTTGCCAGTAATTCCAAGATCTGCGGCTGCCGACGAAATAAACGCTTGCCTCAAATCGTCAAATCTATGGCGCTATGTGAAGAAACTGCAGCTGATAACAAACATGAGAGTTACATTGCTTAATGATACATCTGCTGAAGATTTCTCGGAGCAATTTCTGACTATCGGTAATGGTCAAGTACCTGTCGATGAATCGAGCGGATTAATATCATTTCCAAATAATTTTTGTAATTTTGTCTCATCAAAAGACGAACTTATCAACAATGTATTTCCAAATATTATTTCTAACTACAAAAATAATGAATGGTTGAGTGAGCGAGCAATTTTAGCGGCTAAGAATAAAGATGTAGATGACCTGAACTACATAATTCAAAATAAGATCATTGGAACAATGCATTCATTCAAATCTATTGACTGCGTCACAAATGAAGATGAAGCCACCAACTATCCAATTGAATTTTTAAACTCTTTGGACGTGCCTGGCTTACCACCGCACAATTTACGCCTAAAGGTTGGCTCCGTAGTAATCATGCTTCGAAACATAAACCAACCAAAACTGTGCAACGGTACGCGTTTGGTGGTTAGTAAATTGATGAACAATGTAATTTACGCTACGATAATGATAGGAAAATTCAAAGGTGAGGAAGTTCTAATTCCGAGGATCCCGATGATCCCAACCGATATGCCGTTTGAATTTAAAAGACTTCAATTTCCGATACGTCTTGCATTTGCCATGACAATCAACAAATCACAAGCCCAATCCTTAAAAGTTTGTGGTTTAAATCTAGAACATTCATGTTTTTCCCATGGTCAATTATACGTGGCATGTTCACGGGTCGGAAAACCATCTGCGTTGTTTGTTTTTGCGCCTGATAATAAAAAAAAAATGTCGTGTATCACAAGGTGCTTGAGTGAAGAGCAACCTATATACTAAAATACAGAAATAATAATGAATGATTAAGGAGGAGAAACAAAGAATATTGTATACCCACAAGTATTACAGAATTTAATTAATTTGAAAATTATTCTTTTTTGTTTGACTTATTTTTTATGCGTGCAACAACAATATGCCACAGCGAAACGTGGCAGGGTACTGCTAGTCTATATATATAAAAGAAAGTCGTGTTTTATGTTACACCACTTATAAATCAAGAACGGAAGAACAGATTTGAGTGAAAATTGGTAGGGAGGTAGCTTAGAGCCAGGAGAAGGACATAGGATACTTTTTGTCCCGTTCGACAGCGTTCCTCCCTGGCCCATACTTTTTTATTTAGGCAGACAGCTAAGAAGAAAATGTCAAATGAAAATGTCAAATGTCAAAATGTCAGAAACGAAGTCAAATTCAAAGTCAGGCTCTCAAATTTAACAACGAACCAAAAGGATTGTGTTGCGCTTCCGGGAAAGTGAAATTGCCTCAACTTGAAGCACCACCAGAGCCTCTGCACTCTCTATTGATATTTGTAAGAAATCAATATTAAAACTATTTCTATTAAATCTATATATATAAAAGAATACTGTATATGTATACTGTATATAGCAACTGTATATAAAAGAAAGTCGTGTTTTATGTTACACCACTTATAAATCAAGAACGGAAGAACAGATTTGAGTGAAAATTGGTAGGGAGGTAGCTTAGAGCCAGGAGAAGGACATAGGATACTTTTTGTCCCGTTCGACAGCGCGAATTATACTCCACCGAACTATACTCCACTTATAGTAATGAATAAAAGTAAGTAGGCTGTGAGCGTAACGTATCATATTTTTATGTACGATATTATGTATTTATACATTTATCTAGATGTATAAAGTTAATAAAAAGGCGCGTGTAAGCATGGCGCAGTTACGTGAATCACAATCGAAAGATGCACAAGAAAATGTCAAATGAAAATGTCAAATGTCAAAATGTCAGCAGCTAGGCTTGAGCGAACACGATTGAGAGTTAGGCAGTCGCGTTCTGCAGCAATCGATTTGATTCGGATGTTTAATTAATAATGCCGCGACCAAGACGATCGAATCTTTCCCGACAAAGCCGTAATGCAAGAAGAATACAAAATACTGCAAATGAAAGGACTGAAGAAGAACAAGAAATTGCACGTGAACAGCGCCGCAATAGTATGGCTCGAACTTCGTGCTTCTCAATCACGAGAGCAAAGTGAAGCAGCCCGTGAAACAGCTCGGTTGGCAATGCAGAATCGTCGAGCGAACAACAGAAGTCTATATATATTTGCAACGCAGAACAAGTAGTTTAGCTTATGTTATCGACCAGCGTTTCGATACGATTGCAAGAATGATTGCAGGAAGAACAGATTTGAGTGAAAATTGGTAGGGAGGTAGCTTAGAGCCAGGAGAAGGACATAGGATACTTTTTGTCCCGTTCGACAGCGTTCCTCCCTGGCCCATACTTTTTTATTTAGGCAGACAGCTAAGAAGAAAATGTCAAATGAAAATGTCAAATGTCAAAATGTCAGTTAGAAACGAAGTCAAATTCAAAGTCAGGCTCTCAAATTTAACAACGAACCAAAAGGATTGTGTTGCGCTTCCGGGAAAGTGAAATTGCCTCAACTTGAAGCACCACCAGAGCCTCTGCACTCTCTATTGATATTTGTAAGAAATCAATATTAAAACTATTTCTATTAAATCTATATATATAAAAGAATACTGTATATGTATACTGTATATAGCAATCTATATATATAAAAGAAAGTCGTGTTTTATGTTACACCACTTATAAATCAAGAACGGAAGAACAGATTTGAGTGAAAATTGGTAGGGAGGTAGCTTAGAGCCAGGAGAAGGACATAGGATACTTTTTGTCCCGTTCGACAGCGTTCCTCCCTGGCCCATACTTTTTTATTTAGGCAGACAGCTAAGAAGAAAATGTCAAATGTCAAAATGTCAGTTAGAAACGAAGTCAAATTCAAAGTCAGGCTCTCAAATTTAACAACGAACCAAAAGGATTGTGTTGCGCTTCCGGGAAAGTGAAATTGCCTCAACTTGAAGCACCACCAGAGCCTCTGCACTCTCTATTGATATTTGTAAGAAATCAATATTAAAACTATTTCTATTAAATCTATATATATAAAAGAATACTGTATATGTATACTGTATATAGCAATCTATCTATATATATAAAAGAAAGTCGTGTTTTATGTTACACCACTTATAAATCAAGAACGGAAGAACAGATTTGAGTGAAAATTGGTAGGGAGGTAGCTTAGAGCCAGGAGAAGGACATAGGATACTTTTTGTCCCGTTCGACAGCGTTCCTCCCTGGCCCATACTTTTTTATTTAGGCAGACAGCTAAGAAGAAAATGTCAAATGTCAAAATGTCAGTTAGAAACGAAGTCAAATTCAAAGTCAGGCTCTCAAATTTAACAACGAACCAAAAGGATTGTGTTGCGCTTCCGGGAAAGTGAAATTGCCTCAACTTGAAGCACCACCAGAGCCTCTGCACTCTCTATTGATATTTGTAAGAAATCAATATTAAAACTATTTCTATTAAATCTATATATATAAAAGAATACTGTATATGTATACTGTATATAGCAACTGTATATAAAAGAAAGTCGTGTTTTATGTTACACCACTTATAAATCAAGAACGGAAGAACAGATTTGAGTGAAAATTGGTAGGGAGGTAGCTTAGAGCCAGGAGAAGGACATAGGATACTTTTTGTCCCGTTCGACAGCGTTCCTCCCTGGCCCATACTTTTTTATTTAGGCAGTCAGCTAAGAAGAAAATGTCAAATGTCAAAATGTCAGTTAGAAACGAAGTCAAATTCAAAGTCAGGCTCTCAAATTTAACAACGAACCAAAAGGATTGTGTTGCGCTTCCGGGAAAGTGAAATTGCCTTAACTTGAAGCACCACCAGAGCCTCTGCACTCTCTATTGATATTTGTAAGAAATCAATATTAAAACTATTCTATTGTATATGTATACTGTAGATAGCAATCTATCTATATATATAAAAGAAAGTCGTGTTTTATGTTACACCACTTATAAATCAAGAACGGAAGAACAGATTTGAGTGAAAATTGGTAGGGAGGTAGCTTAGAGCCAGGAGAAGGCCATAGGCTACTTTTTGTCCCGTTCGACAGCGTTCCTCCCTGGCCCATACTTTTTTATTTAGGCAGACAGCTAAGAATAAAATGTCAAATGAAAATGTCAAATGTCAAAATGTCAGTTAGAAACGAAGTCAAATTCAAAGTCAGGCTCTCAAATTCAATAACGAACCAAAAGGATTGTGTTGCGCTTCCGGGAAAGTGAAATTGCCTCAACTTGAAGCACCACCAGAGCCTCTGCACTCTCTATTGATATTTGTAAGAAATCAATATTAAAACTATTTCTATTAAATCTATATATATAAAAGAATACTGTATATGTATACTGTATATAGCAATCTATATATATAAAAGAAAGTCGTGTTTTATGTTACACCACTTATAAATCAAGAACGGAAGAACAGATTTGAGTGAAAATTGGTAGGGAGGTAGCTTAGAGCCAGGAGAAGGACATAGGATACTTTTTGTCCCGTTCGACAGCGTTCCTCCCTGGCCCATACTTTTTTATTTAGGCAGACAGCTAAGAAGAAAATGTCAAATGTCAAAATGTCAGAAACGAAGTCAAATTCAAAGTCAGGCTCTCAAATTTAAGGGGTTATATACCTTTTTGAGCGAAAAAATTGAGGGAACTTTGGATTTTTATTTTAGGTGTGTAGCAATTATTTTATGACACTGAAGTTATTTCAGTTATGGCAATTTACAAAGTTATGGCAATTCTGTCGGAACCCTTTTTTTTTATAGCGACTTGCGGTGACCACGATAGAAGTCCAGCAGGTCAACCAAAATCAAAAAACCAAAAATTTGTTATTAGTATAATATTATATCCAGTTCGTGAACGATTATTTTCAAGAATATTTGGTTTTTTCTGCATACCGTAAACATTTTTCAAAAAAATTGATGTTTTCAGTTCTAAAAATTTTATTAAAAAATTTTTATCTGCGAAATTAAAATGGACACAAAAAAGCTGAATCGTTCACGAACTCGGCACAATCATTACGAATAATTTAAAAAAAAAATTAAAGAAGATCGATCAAATAGTTCTTGTGTAATCGTGGTCACAGCGAAGGCACTTTTGGAAAAACACGACTTTGAGATAATCGCATTCAAAGTAGCTTGACGCTGTCCGCAGCCGTGACGAACCGCGCCTCAAAACGCTGTTTTCCTATCGAACTATTATAAGGATCTCCATGAAACTTTGGGAAAATATTCTCTAGGGGATATACTTTAGGATTCAGCAAAAAAAAATTTTTCGTTTTGTTGAAGAAAAAAAAGGTATATAACCTCTTAACTACGAACCAAAAGGATTGTGTTGCGCTTCCGGGAAAGTGAAATTGCTTCAACTTGAAGTACCACCAGAGCCTCTGCACTCTCTATTGATATTTGTAAGAAATCAATATTAAAAATATTTCTATTAAATCTATATATATAAAAGAATACTCTATATGTATACTGTATATATCAACTGTATATAAAAGAAAGTCGTGTTTTATGTTACACGACTTATAACTCTAGAACGGCAGAACAGATTTCAGTGAAAATTGGTAGGGAGGTAGCTTAGAGCCAGGAGAAGGACATAGGATACTTTTTGTCCTGTTCGACAGCGCGAATTATACTTCACCGAACTATACCGAACGCAGATGGATTATGCTGCGTTAATGGTAAAGTGAAATCTGTATATATAAAAGAAAGTCGTGTTATATGTTACACCACTTATAAATCAAGAACGGAAGAACAGATTTGAGTGAAAATTGGTAGGGAGGTAGCTTAAAGCCATTAGAAGGACAAAGGATACTTTTTGTCCCGTTCGACAGCGCGAAATATACTCCACCGAACTATACTCCACTTATAGTAATGAATAAAAGTAAGTAGTCTGTGACGTATCAACGTATCATAATTTTATGACCGATATTATGTATTTATACATTTATCTAGATGTATAAAGGTTATGAAAAGGCGCGTGTAAGCATGGCGCAGTTACGTGAATCACAATCGAAAGATGCACAAGAAAATGTCAAATGAAAATGTCAAATGTCAAAATGTCAGCAGCTAGGCTTGAGCGAACACGATTGAGAGTTAGGCAGTCGCGTTCTGCAGCAATCGATTTGATTCGGATGTTTAATTAATAATGCCGCGACCAAGACGATCGAATCTTTCCCGACAAAGCCGTAATGCAAGAAGAATACAAAATACTGCAAATGAAAGGACTGAAGAAGAACAAGAAATTGCACGTGAACAGCGCCGCAGTAGTATGGCTCGACTTCGTGCTTCTCAATCACGAGAGCAAAGTGAAGCAGCCCGTAAAACAGCTCGGTTGGCAATGCCGAATCTTCGAGCGAACAACAGAAGTCAACAAATAGATAATTTGCGACGCAGAACAAGTTATTTAGCTGATTTGAATCGAGCTGCGTTTCGATACGATTGCAGCAATGATTACAGCTTGCATCCTAGCGTTTGCATTGGGCAAATGGACGTTGTTTGCGAGTATTGTGGTGCATTAAAGTTTTCCGGAGAAACGCCTGGATTATGCTGCGTTAATGGTAAAGTGAAATTGCCAGTGTTGACTCCGCCACATGAGCCATTGTATTCATTGCTTTGCGGCGAAACACAAGAATCACGCCACTTTCTTGCAAATACTCGAAAATACAATAGTTGTTTCCAAATGACGTCATTTGGGGCAGACATTATCGAAGAAGGAGGTTTTAATCCGACATTTAAGGTATTTATCTATATGAGTTATCTACTTATAACTCAAGAACGGCAGAACAGATTTGGCTGAAAATTGGTAGGGAGGTAGCTTAGAGCCAGGAGACGGACATAGGATACTTTTTATCCTATGATAAAATATATATAGATATCTATAAATGTATAAATACATAATATCGTACATAAAATCTTCTATATATATAAAAGAAAGTCGTGTTATATGTTACACCACTTATAAATCAAGAACGGAAGAACAGATTTGAGTGAAAATTGGTAGGGAGGTAGCTTAGAGCCAGGAGAAGGACATAGGATACTTTTTGTCCCGTTCGACAGCGCGAATTATACTCCACCGAACTATACTCCACTTATAGTAATGAATAAAAGTAAGTAGGCTGTGAGCGTAACGTATCATATTTTTATGTACGATATTATGTATTTATACATTTATAGATATCTTCTATATATAAAAGATTTAATGGGTAACCGTTTGTAGGCGAGATTTTGGGGTGCTCGGATATGGCCGCACGTATGATTTTCCGGCTACTGGCTCGTCAGAGAAGGGGGGTGATGTTAGAGTGCCATATCCCGAGGCCTACGGGCTTATTATAATAAAAAACGTGCAAGACGAACCAAGAACACAACACTTTTCTTGGACAACACTATCTCGGGGTCAATCGGGTGGATCCGCTGCTGATTTTGCGGCTCCTTTTTGTGCCCACCCAACCTTGGCCATGGTTTCCTTTCATAATAATATGATGGCCCCTAGAAGATGTTAGGGAAGGGGTTCCTTAGCGGAGATCAAAATGGGGCTTTCTTTAAAACATTATAAGGTTTTTATTTAAATTTAAAACAATAAAAAAATGTACTAACTATCATGTTACAAAAGTTAACTATTAACTTTAGGACGTAATATAAATTTGTAAGCGCCAATTTAACAAAAAAAATAATTCAAAAATCCAAAATAAACTATTCGACAAATTGACTTAAGGTCTCTGGTTGGCAGAATATGTACATGCCAAATATATTCATTTAAATTACTTTTATATTTACTCTTCAAAACTGTACGGGACTTTTATGACCGTCAGGTGCACTTGTTTTTCTCTATTTTATAAGTTAGGCCTCACGCACATTACAGGGAACTCTCAATAATGGATACGAAAGCAATGAAGGTAAAACAAAGGAAAATTTCACTTACATATTTCTTTCCATTTTCCGGCAGGGATCCACGAAAGCGCTTTCCTGGGCTGCGGCTGAAAATTAGAATTCACGATTTCTTTGTTTTTTTTTTTGGAGTTACTGTCCCTTGTATGGAGGTCTCACTTTGCTTAAAAACTATGCACCTTGCGCGATCATAAGGCCGTTTAAAGGGTCAATGCCCTTTCTAAGTTAAGGAAAAAAAACTGACAAAACTTAAAAGAACTAAAAATACCTTAATATATACCCAAACCCATTAGGAGTTAAAGGCCATTCGCTTTGACCTGGATTGCTTCACTTCACTTAGTTTTTAGGCACCGCACTTTTAGGCACTTTTCCACACTTTTACTTGTTGTTGGCTTGCCTGGGAAGGATCATCCGGAGAAACTAATCAAGTGTTGATCGGTCGGTTTAGCCTCTGCGGACTTCATGTGGACGTTAAGGTTAGGTTACATAAGGCCTTTAAGACATAGACTTTTTCGGGGGGGTTTTCTTGGGACTTTTCACTTTTGCCCACTTCACATAGTTTTTTTACTTCTTAAGCTACTTATAGTAGAAAACTATGGACTACGTGTCCCTACTCTGCCTGGCCTATGATTTAGACGAACCCCACGTTTGGGGAAAGATGAACCGCCGACCGCCGTCCGCCGACCGCCGAGTTGAATACCGCGTTTCCTACTAAGTTGGGGTTCTCCTCGGTCCTCCACTGCACTGTAACGTGCCTGTCGACCCACAGTCGCATCCGATGCCTTCGAGATAAATCCCCGGATTTTCTTCTGTTCTGTAGTGCCGACCTATGATTTTCCACCAAATATAGAAGGGTTTTTTTTTTTTCCAAAATTAAATCACAAATTTCCAAATTTTTATAGGTCTTCACCGCTCCAGGCTTCAAATGGGAAAGAATCTTTGCCCGTTCGACTGGCAGCCATTAGCCTAGACCTTTCGCCTATCCCTTTTTAATCGCTCCTTGGCACTTTCTAATTTTCTTCCTCTGTTAAGTGCCTGGAAGCGACTGTTAGCTGACCTAACAGTGACCGCTAGCAACCCTAACAGAACCGCTACCTTAACAGCCTAACCTAACAGAGCAGCTACATTACAAATTCCCCCCCGCCAAAATCAGACTTGGGGCTGAACATCCACAAGGCTGAACAGACTGTAGCTGCTATTGCCTCAAGTCCTTCGCGTGGTAATTTCCGATGCCTCTACCTTGCATGTCTTCCAGCTCATAAATAGAATTTCCTATCTTGTTTCTGATCCTCGCCTTCACAAACACTGGGCCTAACTTGGCGTTGTAACCCGCTGATAGGATATCTGATAGGACACCTGCCGTGTCCTAAGATTGTAATGCCGTTGATTCCTCTCAAATTGTTTCCCCAATATTTCGGATGCTCTCTTTCTCACTACCTCAAGTGAGTCCTCTCGGTTAAAAGTAGCTGCTTTATCCTCCAGCATAGACAAATTCCTCAATAAAAAATAGGTTGCGCCAGAATGGGTTGCAGACCTCAATGCACAGCATATTTTACTCAGATTCTCATCCCAGTCCTTTTGGTCACTGCGAATATAAGCACGAATGCCAGCAATCACAGAGCGATTTATCCGCTCCGAAGCATTAGCCTGAGGAGCGTGCACTGCCGTCAAAACATGTTTAATGCGATGATTCCTGAGCATCCCTTGAAATTTTTCTGATCTGAACTGTGACCCGTTGTCGGACACAATGCTTTCTGGGAAACCAAATGTGTGGAAAAGATCCTCCATAAGGTACTTAAGAACCACATCCGCTGTAAGTTTCTTGACTGCTTTGAGGAAAACAAACTTGGAATAGTGATCTAGCACTATGAAAATTCCAATATTCCCGCTACGCGACCTAGGATAAGGGCCTAAAAAATCAATATAGAGCCGCTGAAAAAACCTCTGCGTCTCGACTGCCTTTCCTATAGGTGGCCTTAACGGAGTGTTCGGAGCCTTAGACATCCTACAACTTTCACATGCTGAAATATAGTCCTTCACGTCGTTCACCATTCCTGGCCAAAAGTAATACCGACGAATCCTCTCAAGGGTTTTGTGAATCCCGCCATGAGACGCTAATGGATGGTCATGCGATTTCTTTAATACCTCCGGGATCATAGCTTTTGGTATCCATAATTTCCATGCGTAAGCATCATTGAGGAGTTCCCCTTTAGAATGTTCGGAGCGTCGATAAACTAGTGAATCCACGATTTTCAGATCCGGAAGTTTATCTAAATTATTCTTAATCCCCTCCATCAACTGTACGTAATCAGCGGACTTAAAATGTTCGGAGTCGATGTCCACCAGCAATCCGTGATTGAAGACTACTGCCGCTATCTGTTCATGTTCCACTTTCGACAAAACATCGGGAACAACATTTAGTTTCCCCTTTCGATGCTCGATTGCGAACCGAAATCCTTGCAGTTTTAAAGCCCACCTTGCCAATCTTGCCGTTTAAATCGTTCTGCGACATCAACCACTTTAAAGACTCATGATCCGTGATAATGGTAAATTCAAGACCCTCTACATAAGCCCGGAATTTTTTTATGCTTACTAACGCAGCCAGGCATTCCTGCTCTGTAACCGTATAGTTTCTCTGTGCTTTATTTAATTTTTTTGACACAAAGGCTGTAGGTAATTCATCTCCGGTCTCAGATTTCTGCACGAGGACCCCTCCCACACCCGTTTTACTCGCGTCACAATGTATGAAAAAGGGTTTCTCGAAGTCTGGGGTTTGCAATACTGGAGCACTACCTAGCCTAGCCTTCAACAATTCGAAAGCCTCTTTCCCCTCCGGAGTCATTACAAATTTACGTTTGTTCTGTAACAGGTCGGTCAAAGGGGCAGAAATTGACGCAAAATTTCCTATAAATTCTCGGTACCATCCCGCTAATCCTAAAAAACTTCTTAAGGATTTAATTGAGGTTGGCAGCGGAAAATCTGTAATCGCCGAGATTTTCTCTGGATCCGTTCGAATACCTCCATCTCCTATTATATGCCCCAAGTACTTTACAGTGCGTCTACAAAACTTGCTCTTCTCCACATTCAAAGTTAAATTTGCTTCTTGGATCCGTTTGGCCACCGTCTCTAACACTTCCAAATGTTTCTTGAATGTATCCGAAATCACCAGTAAATCGTCCAGATACACAAACACTTCGTTTCTGAGCGATGCAGGTATTACCTTGTCCATTAACCTCGTCATGGTCTGTGGAGCATTACAGAGGCCAAAAGGCATAACCTTATAATGGTATAGAGGACGCCCTGGTATCGTAAATGCCGTTTTCGCTCTCGACAGAGGATCCAACGGGATTTGCCAAAATGCGTCTTTCAGGTCAAGGCTACTTATGAAATTTCCCTTCGGTAGACGACTAAGTATACCATCGATCTGAGGAAGCGGGTATGCATCCTTCTCTGTTACCGCATTGACCTTTCTGCTATCGAGACACACTCTTACCTTGCCTGGCTTTTGGACTGGCGAGGACCATGGACTGTCGGACTCTTCAATAATACCAAGTTTCAGCATTCTATCTACCTCAGCATAAAGCAATTTCTCAATGGCCGGAGATACCGGGAAATGTCTTTGCTTAATTGGCTTTGCCATTCCCGTATCTATCGTGTGCGACAGAAGTGAGGTTTTCCCTAAACCTTTGGACGCAAACGAAGGAAATTTCCCAATCACATTGTTTAGCTGCGCTCTCTGAAACTCTGTGATACTATTATGCCCAGAGTTAGGTGCTATCTCTCCTATTACTAATGGACTTGGTAGAAGATCAAATTGCTTCCAGAAATCGATTCCCAAGTAAAGATCTTGCTTCAGCGATGGAATAACATACAATTCAATTTTCTTCTCTTCCCCTTTATATGCTATCATAGTATTAATCCTACCTAAAATAGTTTGGTTGTTTCCATCTGCCGTACAGGCGTTAGAAAACACTCTTTTGAGTGGCTTATTGCTACAAATATACTCCTTAGCTAGGTCTCCGCCTATGCAACTCATGGCCGCACCGGTGTCTAGCAACCCTTCCACTTTTCTCCCCAGAAGATTCACTACTGCATATGGTCGACTATCCTGACTATTTTTTCTAATTGCTCCTATCATCTTAGTGGATTTCCAAAAGTCTCTCATTCGCTTACTACTGCGCGATAATTTTCGCGACTTCTCCGCTTTATAGGGTAAACCATAGTTTTTAAGAACCTCCAGTTTTCTATGCCAGTATACTGTAGGATCCTCATTTTTAGAAATAGGATGCTGGCTAACCGACTGCTGTTGATCTACAACTAATTTCTCTGAGCTGCTGTATTTTGTGGAACACTGATCGCCTGGCGTGTGGCAGATGTGTTCCGTGCGCCGTTTTTTAAGCATTTGCTACACGAGGGCTTGTACATGTTGGGAGTCCTACACCCGTAACAGAATACCTTCCGTTTTGCAGCGCAATCTTGATACCGGTGCCCCTCTTTCCGACAGTTCCAACAAATTAGGGATACCGCTGCTATTTCTCCTGCCAACTCTTCTTCCTCAAACTCAGATGCATCGTCCATCTCCTCCTCCACAACTAACTCTGCCACTTGCCTCTTAAATGGCACCATCTTCTGGTAGCCATGAGATTTCCTCACTTCTTCTAAAAAGCACTCCCGTTTGCGGCAAATATCCCGCAGGTGTTTCATGGACGCCAGTGAAATATTTAATATTTCATGTTGGATTTCTGGCCTTAAATTCCGACGGACAATCTCGATAAGTGTTTTGTCGGACATGGGCTGATCTAATCGGTCCACTAGCTTCAAAATAGCATCGTAGTACGTCTCAAAAGATTCTTTCTCTCTCTGCTTCCTATCTCTTATCATTTGGAGGATGTCAACATCCGTTCTGGAGTCCCTGAACTGCTTCCTTAGGGCCGAACATAACTCTTGCCAGCGTACTACTCCCACAGCTTTATGATGCCGCCAAAAGAAATCTGCCACTTTGCCTTCAAACAAGGTATTTGCATTGCTACACAAGAGAGAAAAATTTCCCTCAAGTGTCTGGTGGGTTAGGGCTTCTACTCTGTAGATAAAATTGTCCACCCCCAAAGGGTCACCAACACCAGAAAACCGCAGTTTCCAGTTGTTCATTATGTGGCCTACTTTGTCGGGCCTCTGAGCCAGATCGGATACATTTGACCTTTTCGACAATGATCGTGCCGTTGGTGGTTGTATAGCTTCCTCTGCAGGCATGGCAATACCTAAAAGTTGTTCCAAGGGAGCATTCCGCCCATTTTCGTTTCCTTGTTGCAAATTTGATGTACTTGATGTACTCATTTCCGCTGTTAATGGCTCCTGACTGGTTCCTGGACGATCGTCCGAAATATTTGCTAAATTTGCCTCACTGTTTGATCGCGAGAGCAATACATACAAAGCTTGTTGCCGGGTTTTAACAGCCAAATTGGTTGGTTTCTGGGGGAAAGAAATTTTCTGGGGGATGCACTCTCTTTTACAGACTGGGCAATTTGTTGTTACAATAAACTGGGTCTTAATACATGGTCTATGAAATTCATGACTACACCTCGTGGTGTATTTATCGTCTGGTTCAATGGAGCTACTACAAAGGCTGCAAGTACTAGCCGGAGGAGCTACCTCTCTTTCAGGACTCCTATCTAATCCCATGAAACTTACACTATACCGAAAATATGATTAAAATTATTAACAATAAAATTATTAGTAGATATAAGTACTATTGAAATAATATATGTAAATTCGAGAAAAATATACTTAATTATAAATATCTAATAAATGGTTTAGTTTAAGTATTATTAGTTTAATAAAATTTTGTTTTCTAATGATTATCAAACGATTCATAAATAAAATTGATCTTCCGACTAAGCTATTACCACCTATCCCATTCACCTTGTATTTCCGATTGATACCGAGTTAGCATGTAGAAAAATAAGAATTGAGAGAAAAAAGGTTCTAGAACCCTTACTAGTGGATAGGAGGCAGTCATATGACTAACTCAACCTATTTCCAACTAGCAAAACTGGTTCTTTTAACAGATTTGACTTTAAGAAAAACTTAACAAAATTAAATGTCTACAAAGTCAAGTGGCTAGATGGCGCTATTGTTAACTGCTCATTATATTTCCAGCTCGCTTTTTATAGCCATTTAAAAGATGGGATACTAAAAACCAATAGAAAAATGAAAAGCATGTTAGACGTGGTCAGTGGTCAGCTACCTATAGCCAATTCCACTGCATTCCTATGCATCTAATCAAGCTATCCCTTTCCCTTGAAATTAAAAACAAAATCGAACCTTCATTATTTTTTTGGCCAAACTAGCCGCTGTATAGCTGGTGCGTTTGTTGTCCAAAAAAATGCATGCAGATCAATTCCGGCTGCAGGATGGAAACTTATTCGCTCAAACGAGCTGTAAGTCTTTGAAACTAAAATGAAAAGCGAAGAAAGGCTAAAAAATTGTCATACGTAAATTGTGTGTGTATAACGAGATTAGTTTATCTCACACTTCAAGTAACAAAACAAAAAAAAAAGTTGGCTGCTTAATATTTAAGAATAAACTGGGCGAAAACGAAAACGAAAGGTCTTGTCTCTTCAACGTTATAAAATTTTCGACTTTAATTTTCGACCCTGACCCTTCCGTCCGCGCCGGCGTGTGTTGCTCCTACTCGTCCCGTGAGCCACTGTTGTGGCGGCTGGTGATCCTCTGCGATCAGGACCAGCTCGCCCGTCCGGATGTCGTCCTCCTGGTGCTGCCACTTCGACCGCGCCTGTAGGCCCAAGACGTACTCCCGGGACCATCGCTGCCAAAACGTTTGCTTGATTGACGAGACAAGCCGCCATCGCCGCAAGCACGTTAGACCCTGCTGGTCCGGGGTCCGCGGTGCTGGTGGGGCGATGAGCGGCCCGCCTGTCAACAGGTGCCCGGGAGTAAGCGCCTCGCCGTCGCTTGGGTCCTGACTCAGAGCCCCCAGGGGTCGGGAGTTCAGGACGGCCTCGACTCCAACGAGGACGGTCTGCAGCTCCTCCGCGGTCAGTCTGGCGTTCCCTACCGCTCGTAGGAGTAGGTGTTTTGCAGACTTCACACCTGCCTCCCATAGTCCGCCCATGTGCGGAGCCCGCGGCGGTATGAACGCAAATATGCATCCGCTTTTTGATGCGTATTGCGTGACCGCGTCGACCTCGTCCTCGATTCTCCGACGAAGGTCTGCGAAGTGGCGACTCGCTCCGACGAAGTTCGTCGCGTTTTCGCAGTGCACGATCTGCGGACATCCTCGGCGCCCAACGAACCTTTGAAAAGCCAATAAAAAGGAATCAGTTGAAAGGTCGGAAACTACTTCTAAATGAACTGCCTTGGACGCAAAACAAACAAATAAGGCAATGTAGGACTTATAGGTAGGCCTACCACGAATTTTCAATGTCGTATCTATAGGGCCACAAAAATCAACACCACATATGGAGAATGGGCGGAGAGCACGAATTCTATCTAAGGGTAAATCACCCATGATTTGAGTCATCAGACGCGGCTTGCATTTAAAGCAGCGAATGCATGACCGTACTGTCTGACTGCAGACTTCCTGCGCATTTACGATCCATATGCGCTGTCGCAAAAGACTCACAAGTGCTCGTGGACCCACATGAAAATTCGACTCGTGCAAGTATCGGACGTAGCTCTGAACAAATTGAGAGCGTTTTGTCAACAATACTGGAAACTTGGCATCGTGCGATATAGGAGCATTAGCTAGTCGCCCCCCAATCCGCAACAACGAAAAGGTAAGCCCAGCCTCTGAAGATTCGTGTAGAAAGGGATTTAGCTTTTGTAGGCTATGGCTAACACTTACATTTTTTCGGATCTTTTCTATTTCATCTTGATACTCGTGCTCTTGGACTATTTCGACTATTTTCTTAAAAGCTTCATTATATTCGACAGGTGAGGGAACAATATCAGAATTCACCACTAATTTCTTCGATTTCCTTATAAAGCGGAACATATAAACGAACACTCGCAGCAGTTTTAGGTGAAAGGAATAACCTTCTATCACTTCCAACAAATCTGAGGTAGATACGATTGCGGTTAATCCGACCGCATTCTTTTTCGCTTCCATCTGTAGAAGTTCTGGTGACGGATCAAACCGGGGGCTGGCCGGCCACTTATCTTCCGGTTCCTTTAAAAACGATGGACCTGTAAACCAGATCGATTCTACAGTCTCCTTTACGTCTCCACCTCTGGACACTATATCTGCCGGGTTCTGTTTAGTTGGTACATGCCGCCACGTGCTATCATCTGACCACTCTTGAATTTCAGCTACTCTATTCGATACGAACGTTGACAACGACGATGGATGGGAACGAAGCCAATGAAGAGTTACTTCTGAATCCGACCAAAATAGGCTCTCATCGATGCGTCAGAAAAGGCATGAATTTGAATCGGTGACATCGGCTCGGTAAACACGAATCTCGGAATTGAGATGTCCTCTAATTGCGACAGGGCAACTTGTATTTTGTTCCACGCTGTTTCTAAGTGCAGTGGAATTGACTCATCCCAATCTAGCTTATTTAGCCAAAGTTCCTGCAATAGGATCTTTCCTTTTATAAGTATAGGGCTTAATAGGCCAAGGGGGTCAAACAACTTCGATGTCACCGAAAGGATGTTCCGCTTGGTCGCCCTTTGACCCATGACTGAAGCATCAATTTCAAATTTAAATACATCTTCTTTAGGAACCCAAGCGATTCCTAATGCTTTAGTCAGTTCTGAGTCCGAAAGTGTTATTGGCTTAACCGTGCTCTCGGATGCAGTAACTTCAGGCGAGTTTGAAAACCACTTGCTCAATTCAAACCCAGCGTTTTGAAGAACCTGAGTTTCTTCAGACTTAATTGTCTTTAGCTCCTCAATGAAACCAGCACCCGTTAACATGTCGTCGACGTAAAAGTCGGACCCAATAACTTCGGCAGCTCGAGGGAATGTATTTTTCACAGATTCACTCAACCTCTTCAAACACCTTATGGCCAGGAATGGGGCTGGCGCAGTGCCATATGTAACGGTGTTGAGCTTGCACAGTTTCAAGGACTCTGATGGGTCTTTCCTCCACACTATCAACTGGTATCGCCTATTGGCTTCATTTACCATTACTTGGCGATACATCTTTTTTATGTCGTCTATCAGAGCGAATCTGTTCAGCCGGAACCTAAGAAGAATTGAATACAACTCTTCCTGGATGGTAGGACCAACCATCAACAGATCGTTAAGACACTTATGTGTTGATGTCTTACAAGACGCATCAAACAAGACTCGTAATTTGGTCGATGTGCTTTGAGGCCGTAAGACACACTGATGGGGTATGACGTAGTGTGAAGTAGCAAGAACATCATTGCTTGTAGGGTACATATGACCTAAGGATTCGTATTCTTCCATGAATTCCACATACATTTTCTTTAAATTCGGATCTCGAGATAATCTTCTCTCGAGCGACAAAAAACGGCGTTTGGCTACCTCGAACGAGTTTCCCAAAACGCTTGGATCCGATTTAAATGGAAGCCTGACTTCAAATCGACCTGAAGGCAGCACAACTGTATTTTTCTGATAATGTTCCTCACATAACTCTTGATCAGGTGACAAAAGCTTTTTGGAAGTTGGTACTTCTTCCAACGACCAGAATTTTTTCAAATTGCCATCTATCGACTCGAGGTTTGTAGGTTTGTAGAAATATGGGTCTGCTAGCGGCAAGTTCTTTGGTAGGTCCCAATCTTTCACGTTCACTGACTGGTCAGGGTGATAACCCGAGATAGTTCTCAAAATCCAAAAGTCGAACGAAAACTCACTACCATTAATCGTTGACTTCACCACAGTGTGTATCTTTTTCTTAACCTGGAAATTAGCTTGACCAATTCCAAGCAAGTTGATACACGATTCCTCCCTACGGATCTGTAAGCGTTGAGCAAGTTCTTCAGTAATGAAGTTCATTTGTGACCCAGAGTCAAGTAGTGCTCGGGCCAATATATGCTCGCCATTTTTAGTTCTAACGCTTACGATCGACGTCGCTAACAAAACCCTTTCTAGTGATGACGCATGCAAAGCATGTGACGTAGAAGGGCCATCAAGATGTAGCGCTGGGGGAGGATGTTCATTTGGTGGTGGTAACGCCAAGTTATTTTCGGTCACAGTAAATCGGTGCAGAAGTTTGTGGTGCGATCTTGCACAAATTTGACATCTAGTCGATTTACACTTCGCAACCGTGTGACCTTTTCGCAGACAATTTAAACATAATGAGGCTGACTTGACAAACTCAAACCGTTGCATTACAGCAAGGCGAGCGAACGGACTACACTGGGCAAGACTATGGTCTTGTGGGTTGCAATAACTGCAAGCTTGTTTATTGGAAGCGGAGCAAGCCAACGAACTCCTATTATGCTGATTCCCGAACCCAATTTTCTCCTGTTTTGGCTTGCCAGTCTCTTCAGCGGACAGGTGCTGGTACCTACGGTTTAATATTTTTTCGAAATCGGACCACAGCGGCAATTCCTCATAATCCAGTGACTCTTCCCATTTTTCTCTGGTCACTGGATCTACTCTACTCAAAACTAAATGAATGATCATTGAGTTTGCAATTTTAGTGTCATCTCCTATGGATAAGAGTGACCCATAGATCGATGTATGTCGTATGTCGATGAGACCTCTCAACGACGACGCAGACGGCTGGGAAACTTTCGGAAGGCTGAATAATTTGCTTATTTGGTTCGCAAAGATGAGACATTCGTTATCGTAAACTCTTTTTAGACTAGCAATAGATTTGTCGTAATTACTCTCGGTGACTTGGAATGCCTTGATAGTTCCTAAGGCTTCACCAGAGAGGCAAGAAATTAAATGGTTAAATTTCTCGATAACAGGAATGTTCACATCCTTGTCTACTAATGTCTCAAAGAGACTCATAAAATTTTTAAACTCCGTATAGTTTTCACTGAATTTTGGCAATGCCAAACTGGGAAGTCGAGCTCGAGTTGGGGCTGCAGAAATTGCAGTAGCTGGTGGGGACTCTTCAGCTAACGTGAAAGCATTTAATAAAGACATCACCCTTGCCTTAGTTGTTATCTCTAATTCTTCCAACTCGGCTCCAAATTCTTCTTCCTCATCTAATTGCTCGATCTGGTCTTGCAACTCGTTTGCCTTAAATATTGTCTCATTTAAAACCTGAAGCCGGCACTCTAGCTCGGTCTTCACTAAAGGAACTGACCCAGCTTCCAAACGTTCCTCTAACCGGCGAATGCTTTTTACTCTGACATTTAATCTTCTTCTTAATTCATCAAGAGTCGTGGATTTTACTTTCTGTTTATTACTTTCCATTTTAAAATTTATTTATTTATTTTTAATAAACAGACGATAAAAAATTTAAAATTTTTGTTTTTATTTTTAAATAAAAAATTTTTTAATTTATTTGTTAATTAGCAAAAAAATAAAAATTTTGACTAATATAAAAAATTTTTTAATTTTAATTATTTAATTAATATATTAAATTCAAAAAACGAAAACGAACGAAAAAAAAGATATTTAATTTAATATCTAGCGAAAACGAAAAATAATTAATTAATATGGCGAAAAAAGATAAAATAATTAATTAATTATTTGATAGTCGAATTATGTTGATAGTCGAGGCACTGAGTATCCAAAAAAATAGTTGGTTGCCAATGACACCGAAAAAGGTGTATACCCCACAATTATAGGGTAGCGCGTCACTTGGCGTTCCGGTAAAATAAAATGCGCCAAACTAATGCATATACATACATACATATATAGCAGCGGACAACGGTTGGAGCGAAAACGAAAATTTTACCGCTGCATATATTTGTATGTACGCCAAATTATTTATGCACGTAAATATGTATTATATTTGTACATATATTTGTATATAAATAAATGTTTGGCTGCACTAAATTTAACTATTTTGTTTGGCGAAAACGAACGAGGGGTAAAGGTGAGGGCGACAGTGATGTGGATATGTATTTATGTATGTTTTTGTCAATTTTAGCCACAGGCAGTTTGTTAATAATTTAACTAAACTACTCAAATTTTTAAGCTCTACTAATTTCAAGTACGTATGCGCCAAGAATTGAAAGGAGGGTGCAATATTTCAGCACAAGACGAAGAATTAATTTGTCTCTTCTCAACTTTCAATTTTTCCCACAAATACCTGGGGTTCTGCCTTGGGATCCTTTAATCCCGCTGCCACTTTCCTGTTGCAGTCGATGCAGGTGCACGGCATGAGTAGATAGGTATCGATGAGTGGCGAAGATCCTGCGGTGATGATCCTGGAGGTTGGAGGCTTGAGGGTTTCACGACGCGGTGATTTTTGGGTTTTATTTTCCACAGCACGGACGCGTCGCGAGCAGCTCTTTAAATTGAATGTATATATTTTTTTTTTTTTGTGTGTAATTACACAGTGTCACTGTCACTTTGTTTGTTTTTGTTTATTTATTAAATATTTTGCACTATTGTCCACCCGGGAGCGCCAAAATGTATAACGAGATTAGTTTATCTCACACTTCAAGTAACAAAACAAAAAAAAGGTGGCTGCTTAATATTTAAGAATAAACTGGGCGAAAACTAAAACGAAAGGTCTTGTCTCTTCAACGTTATAAATTCGAGTATATTTTCTAATCTTTCTCTAATCTTAAGCCTAACTTATCTATTGCGGCGAAGCGGGGCGAATTCGCACAAGAGCGAATATGAGCTTTCGCTCCCGCTCCGCCCTAAGCTATCTAAGAGTAAATTTACAGACTAACAACTAACAAATACAATTCAGCTATAACTATAATTCAAATTTTTCGACTTCAATAAAATACAAATTTTCGACTTTAATAAATGTAAATCAATTTACAGTGTGTGTCTAATTACATAGTGCAATATACAATCCCACAAAATAACTAAGCCGACACGATGGGCGCCAAAAATAATAAGTTAATAATGATTATCCCTGTAATGGGTAACCGTTTGTAGGCGAGATGTTGGGGTGCTCGGATATGGCCGCACGTATGATTTTCCGGCTACTGGCTCGTCAGAGAAGGGGGGTGATGTTAGAGTGCCATATCCCGAGGCCTACGGGCTTATTATAATAAAAAACGTGCAAGACGAACCAAGAACAACAAGGAACAGACCGGACAGAACAATTCACGAGCTATGACAATTTTCTTGGACAACACTATCTCGGGGTCAATCGGGTGGATCCGCTGCTGATTTTGCGGCTCCTTTTTGTGCCCACCCAACCTTGGCCATGGTTTCCTTTCATAATAATATGATGGCCCCTAGAAGGTGTTAGGGAAGGGGTTCCTTAGCGGAGGTCAAAATGGGGCTTTCTTTAAAACATTATAAGGTTTTTATTTAAATTTAAAACAATAAAAAAACTATTACTATAACTATTAATTTTAGGACGTAATATAAATTTGTAAGCGCCAATTTAACAAAAATTCAAAAATAAAATTCAAAAAAAATAATTCAAAAATCCAAAATAAACTATTCGACAAATCGACTTAAGGTCTCTGGTTGGCAGAATATGTACAAATTAACGTTTAATCTATATTTATATAATAAACAATTATTTCTGCACTTCCCACGAGCAGAGAGTTCCCACGAGCTCTTACACATTTATCCCCACACTCGCACCTACAACACAAACGGCAAGCCAAGCTTGAGTCAATCATAAACATAAACAAACTCCCCCTATTCGGTCGGCACCACCAAAACAATATTAGACTAAACATCCGCTGGAATCATGCCACCGCGATTCCCCTTTTTGGCATTCCAATTGCTAGCCAAATTTTCCATGCTGATCGCAGCAAAATCATTCGGGTTCTAACTTCGGAATTATCTTCGGAATTAACTTCGGAAAGTTCTTAGGGAAGCTTGGAAAGCTTCAATCCCGAAACGACAAGGAAGACAATTAACTCAAGCTTGGTCAGTCGTAAATTAGCCTTAAGTTTATCTGTACGACAATTGCAAAAGTACTTTAAATAAAAATATATATTTTTATAAAACTTCGGTACGATATTTATAATTGGCGCCCAACGTGGGGCACGCGTCTTTAAAAAAAATATCGATATTAAAAAAGATATTCGCGAGTGCCCTAAAAAATTAAATCATAGGCCTGAATTTACAAAAGGCTTCTATGTAAAAATTTAAAAATCGTACCAGTGAAAGAAAAAAATATATATAAGAAAGTGCAAAAATAAGGCAATCCATTAATTGAAAAATACAAGTTTCAAGAATCAAATAAAAAAGTAAGACTCAGTGACTCAGAGAAAATCAGATAAGAAAAGGAATAAAATTCAACAAAATACACCGGAAAATAAAACGGTTACAAAAAACAAAATCAATTCGATACAAACATTTTAATAATAAAGTTTTATTCACTTTATTAAAAAATACAAAATAATATCAATAAAACATTTCGCAAAATCATTTTGATATCAGTAAAAAAATCCTGATATAAAAAAAATTTATTGACAGTAATAACAGTAAAAAAACTATCGACTCTTCTTCAGGATTTTAAAGTACACCGTGAGGATAGACCAATATAATTTATATATATTATATATTTAGATAATGAACAATTTTTTTTTTCTTTTTTCAAAACCTATATGCGGACTTAATTGTCCTACTAATTTCCAGTAACGTATCACCGTTACAAGCCGAAATTAAAAACTTACGAGCCCTTCTAGACTCAAGATCCAACTTAGTGACAGAATACGAAATAGAACCGATCGACGACAACATTCCATGCGACGAAACATTAGAAGTCGTCAAATCCATGCCCACATTCTCTGGAAATTTAGAAAATTATGTAGCCTGGCGGGAAGCCGCCGAAACAGTGATGGGACTTTATGTCCGCAAAAGCCGACGCTACTTTGTAGCCTTAACTATTTTAAGAAACAAAATAACAGGCAAAGCAAATGATGCTTTAACATATCATCGAACTGTTTTAAACTTTGACGCAATTTTGGCCAGGCTAGATTTCGTTTTCAGCGATAAGAGGCTAATTCACATTATCGAACAAGAATTAAGTGTCCTGACACAAAAAAAAATCTCATTTATGGACTTTTATAATTTGGTTAATAAAAAGTTAACCTTATTAATAAATAAAACCATAATGACTTATGGGAAAGATAATCCCATAACTACAGAAACAAATCTCAGACACAGACAAAATGCCTTAAGAGTATTTATAACTGGCCTGAACGGCCCAATTTCCGGTATGCTCTTTTCCCTCAGTCCTCCAGACTTGCCAAACGCTTTAGCCAGAGTGCAAGAAATGGAAAGTAACCAGATGAGGGCACAGTTCGCTTATCGTTTCAGCGCACCTCATCAGCGTCATTTTAACGACAACTTACGAACTCCCAATGATTCCATTTATAAATTTGATGGTTATAATCAAGGCAATCAATTGCGCCTGAATAAAAACAATGATAGCCACCAGAATTTTAATAGACAAAATTCCAATTACCACAACCCCAACCATTTTCATAACAATGCTTCTCAAAACAAAACTAATACTTTCCAAAATAATAGCAATCAATACGCAAATAACTATCAAAACAATAATGCTCGGTTTTATTCCAATAATTATCCAAATAATAATGTTTGGACACAAGGGAATAATACTTTTCAAAACAAGAGCGAACCAATGGAACTGGACACCAGCATCCAAACCCTAAATAAAAACCAGTATAATCAAGCAGCACCTAATGGTGGGCAATACCAAAACAAAAATAGTTTCCAAAATAATTCCTTTAATCAGGAAAGGAAACCTTTTCAACAACCAGAGCAGGCAGCCAAACGCACGCAAATTGAGTCATCAGCTCAACCGAAAAACAAAGGATTTTTTAGGAGAACAGTAGGCCTTCTACACATTTTTCGATTTGATAAAAAAATAAACAAAAAATTTAATATTTTAATAGATACAGGAGCCACAGCTTGCTAAATAAAAAAAGGTTTTTACAAAAATGGAATAGAATTGCCAATTTATAAAAGAGTCTCGACAGTTAACGGGTACTCAGTAATTAAAATATACCATTTCATAACAATTTTTGACACAAAACACATTTTTTATGAAATAGACGGATTGAAGGCAGATTTATTAGTAGGGTACAATTTACTAAAAAAAATAGGAGCGGTCATTGACATGAGCAATGACACATTAAAATTTAAAGGAAAAATTGAAAAATTAAATTATGAGGAAAAATGTAATCTATTAGAAATGAAAAAGGAAATAACACTAATTCCTCTAAAAAAATTTATATTAGATAAATACTTAAATTCCACAAGTGTTCTAATGAAAAACACAGTTGGAACAGAAAGTTTGGGGTACATAAACCCCGAACACGCCGTCGATGTTCATACCGACACAAATAGCTTGGAACACTTCGATTCCAAAAGCACTGTCAACAACAATTCTGACAATTATGAATCAAATAGTTTGGGACATTTAGATCCCAAGCATTTCGTCGAAGCCAAATCCGACATAAATGAAATAAACAATTTGGCATACGATAAAGACAGCGTAGTTAAAAAAAGCGCCGACATTAAAACATTTGAAAACGCTGAAACCGAAATAGCAAACTACACTGAAAAAATTATAAATACTATTAAAAAGGTACATTCTGATATAAACACGAATCTACCATTTCGAACCGATGTCCGCTGTGAAATAGACACAGTTAATGATAGACCCATTTACTCAAGGCAATATCCTTACTCTCAAGCACTAAACGAGTTTGTCAACCAAGAAATAAGTCGCATGATCGAAGATCAAATTATTAGACCCAGCAAAAGTCCGTACAATTCACCAGTCATCATAGTACCAAAAAAAGGTACTAACGAGGACGGCACCCCCAAAAACAGACTTTGCATTGATTTTAGAAAATTGAACCTCAGCACCATTCCAGACAGATATCCAATGCAGGACCCTTCAGTTATTTTATCTAACTTAGGAAAAGCAAAATATTTAAGTACCATTGACTTAGAATCAGGATTCCACCAAATCCTCATGAAAGAATCAGACGTCGAAAAAACTTCATTTTCCATTAACAATGGAAAATTCGAATTCATAAGAATGCAATTTGGGCTAACAAACGCTCCTCGCATCTTCCAGAGAGCAATGGACGATATACTTAGGGAACATGTGGGGAAATTTTGCCATGTTTACATGGACGACATAATTATTTTTTCCCACTCTCTAAAACAACATTTTAATGATCTTAACTCAGTTATTAACATTCTACATAAAGCAAACATGAAAATTTCAATAGAAAAATCAAAATTTTTTAAATTAGAAACCTCATCCTTAAAAAAGTAGAAACCATTTCCAAATATCCAATTCCTAAAAACATCAGAGAGCTACGTAGTTTCCTAGGTCTTACTGGATACTATAGGAAATTCGTAAAAAATTATGCAACCATTGCCAAGCCATTAAATAGATTTTTAGAAGGCTCCAATGGAAAAATTTCTAAACGAATGTCTAAAAATGTCTCAATTACTCTTGATGAACCTGCTATTCAAGCCTTTAACGAACTCAAAGAACACTTAATTTGCCAGATCGAATTAGTCCAACCAGACTATTCGAAACAATTTACATTAACGACCGACGCCTCAAATGTAGCTATAGGAGCAGTACTGTCTCAAGACGGAAATCCAATCACTTTTATATCTAAAACATTGAATAAAACTGAAAGAAATTACGCGACTAACAAAAAAGAACTTTTGGCAATATTATGGGCATTAAAAAACCTAAGAAATTACTTATACGGAGTATCAGGACTAGAAATTCATACGGATCATCAAACACTCTCGTACGCCATTTCAGATAAAAACCCAAATGTAGAATTAAAAAGTTGGTTTAATTACATAGAAAGCTTCAGCCCAAAAATTCATTATAAGCCTGGTACTACCAATGTAGTAGCAGACGCATTGTCCCGAATCGAAATAAATAATATTTCCGAAGAAGATGCAGATATTACCGGTAATCAGCACTCAGCCGAAAGTAGTTTCGATAACATTTTAAGTGAAACAAAAAAGCCCCTTAACCAATTTAAACAACAACTTTTAATAGCAAAAGGAAACTTTACAATACATGAACAAATAAATGTATTCGAAAATAGACGCCATATCATCGAATACGACCAACCAGAAAATTTAGTTACAATTCTAAAAGAATATCTGCAACCCAATATTAGCACAGGAATTTACTGCACCCCTGAAGTATTATACGAAATACAAATTCTATTCCACAAAACCCACTGTCGAGCTCATAGAGGATTAGAGGAAAATTATAAACAAATCTCCAGACTGTATTATTGGCCAAATTTATACAAAAAATTAAAAGAATATATCACAAATTGCGAAATTTGCAACACAAATAAATATAACAGAAATCCAATACAAATTCCTATTGGAGACACTCCCATTCCCAAATCAGAAGGGCAGCATTTACATATTGACTTTTACTACGCACAAAGTCTTACCTTCTTAACTTGCATTGATTCCTACTCCAAATACCTAGTGGTAAAAGAAATCACTAACAAAAAGAACATTGACTGCAAAGTATATGAAATTTTACAAACATTCCCATTAGTAAAAACAATTATGACTGACAACGAGCCGAGTTTCACATCGGCACAATTTAAATCATTCCTAAAACGTTCAGGTATATCCATTCATTATTCAGACCCTAGACATAGCCTTTCGAACGGACAAGTCGAAAGAGTCCATTCAACCTTAACTGAAATAGCTCGCTGTATTAAAGACGAATACCGCCTCTTAGATTACTCTGAAATTATTATAAGAGCTGCAAAAAATTATAACATGACAATCCACTCAGTAACAAATCAAAAACCCTATGATATCCTATTTAACAAAATAGATCACAGCGATATACCGCTACAATTACAGATAACACAATCCAAAACATTAGATATCATAACAAAAATAAATTAGAAAAAAATTATCATGTAGGAGAAGTAGTTTACGAAAAAATACACGGAGAAAGAAACAAATTAGGTCCCAGATTTAAAAACAAGTCGTTCAGGAAAATTTACCCAATAAGTAATAATTAATAATAGAAAGAGAGTTATCCATAAAGATAATATTAAATAATCTATACTTTACAGACGATGGAAATCGCATTCGTACTCACCATTCTAATCACCATTTGTCACTCGAAAATTATTGACTACACAAACAATGAATACTTATTGCTAAAAGACGAAAAAGATGTAATGACGTACAATTCATTTGAGGACCTACTCCACATTACGAACCTTAGTTTTTATAGAGAAATAATTAGAGTTGAAGATAACATTACTAATAGCAGCAAAAACTCAGACTTAGAATGGGATATTTCACAAAACCTAAACATTATCAAAATCCTTATGTCCCAACTATTACCATCCAGAAATAAAAGAGGTATTAATGAATTGGGCACAGCATGGAAATGGCTCTCAGGTACACCAGACCATGACGACTTAACAAGAATCGAAAACAAAATTAACGAACTGACAGAAAACAAAAACAAACAATTTACAATAAATTCACGCATATTTCAAGAAGTACAGCTTATGACAAAAATTCTTAACACAATCGTTGTTAAAAAAGAATCAAAAGTAAGACAACACCGACTACAATTAATCACACTTGATATTAAAAATTTAATCGATACAATCACTTTAGCAAAAGCAAACATTTTATACACAAAAATATTAAATGAAAAAGACATTAAAGAAATATTTAGACACGAAAATAAACCAGTTGTACTAACAGATCTGTTAGACATCTCCACTTTTAAAATAATAAAAAACCAAGACCTACTTATAATATATATAAGATATCCAATTATAAATAACATCTGTAGCTTATATACATCAAGGGCAATTGCCCAAATAAACGGAAAATTAATAATAGACGATAAGAATAAACGGAAAATTAATAATAGACGATAAGACAGCACACTGTAATGGAATATTTTATAAAATAACAAACTTTAAAGAAGAAATATTCAATAATTATTGTAAACTCTCAAACGAGAGCTCTTGTTTCACAAATCTCTTAAATGAAAAAAAGCAAACTGTTCAAAAATACGAGAAAAAAAATAAAACAATTGGAAAACTTAGATGATGGCGCTATTCTCATCACTGAGAAAATAACTGTAATCGTATATAAATCACGCAAAATCATACCCAAAATAATAAAACAAATTCAAATAAAATGTACCAAAACCCAAAAGAAATAGAAATTCCAAAAGCTGAAATCACAACCTGAAACTGTAACAGAAAACGAAACTGAAAGAAATATTGAAATAACATTTACAGAACTTAATAATAGAATATCCTCCCTCACCGCACAAATGTAATGAATCGGGACGATTCATCTTAGGAGAATTAACTAGAAGTTTATCTATATTTATATAATAAACAATTATTTCTGCACTTCCCACGAGCAGTGAGTTCCCACGAGCTCTTACACATTTATACCCACACTCGCACCTACAACACAAACGGCAAGCCAAGCTTGAGTCAATCATAAACATAAACAAACTCCCCCTATTCGGTCGGCACCAGCAAAACAATATTAGACTAAACATCCGCTGGAATCATGCCACCGCGATTCCCCTTTTTGGCATTCCAATTGCTAGCCAAATTTTCCATGCTGATCGCAGCAAAATCATTCGGGTTTAACTTCGGAATTATCTTCGGAATTAACTTCGGAAAGTTCTTAGGGAAGCTTCAATCCCGAAACGACAAGGAAGACAATTAACTCAAGCTTGGTCAGTCGTAAATTAGCCTTAAGTTTATCTGTACGACAATTGCAAAAGTACTTTAAATAAAAATATATTTTTATAAAACTTCGGTACGATATTTATAATTGGCGCCCAACGTGGGGCACGCGTCTTTAAAAAAAATATCGATATTAAAAAAGATATTCGCGAGTGCCCTAAAAAATTAAATCATAGGCCTGAATTTACAAAAGGCTTCTATGTAAAAAATTTAAAAATCGTACCAGTGAAA